>NW_020290794.1:142206-254270 GCF_003184695.1 Aspergillus brunneoviolaceus CBS 621.78 | reverse complement strand
CCACCTCCCCCCCTACTCCCAACCAACGGCACGACAAACTAACAAAACCAGGCGAAACCGAATGGTCCAAAAGCGGCCGCTACACCGGCACCAGCGAGATCGAGCTGACCGCCGACGGGATCAAGCAGGTGGCCGCGTCGGGCAAGATCCTCGTGGGCGCGGGCAAGCTGGTGGACCCAGGCCGCAAGCTGGCGCGGGTGTTCGTCAGCCCCCGGCGACGGGCGGTGCACACCTTCGAGCTGGCGTTCCCCGAGGCCGACAGGCAGGCGCTGCGGGCCGCCGGGAAGGTGCAGGAGAACGACGAGCGGTTGGCCGAGTGGGGGTATGGGCTGTATGAGGGGTTGTTGACGAAGGAGATCCGGGCCCTGCGCAAGGAGCATGGGTTGGATGGGGAGCGGGAGTGGGATATCTGGCGCGATGGGTGTGAGGGGGGCGAGTAAGTTTTCCTTCCTTATTCTTTTTGAGGGGAGGGGGGGAAAGGGGATGGGGTGCTAACGCAGTGCGTGCAGGTCGCCGGAGGATGTGACGGCTCGAATCGATAGTCTGATTGCGGAGATCCGTGAGCTGCACCGTGGGAATATGCATGGCGAGCAGCCTGCCGATGTGGTGCTTATTGCCCATGGGCATACGCTGCGCGCGTTCACGAAGCGCTGGTTGGGCTATCCCATGGAGTTTCCTTTGTCCATGATGTTGGAGCCGGGTGCGGTTGGGGTCCTTAGGTATGTTTTGATGAGGTGGTGTGGTGGGGATGTTGGCTGACGATTGAGTGCAGCTACCAGCATCATAGCATTGATGAGCCGGCGTTCTTGGTCGGCTATGGGTTCCCCTTGGAGCAGTGAGGCTGCGGCTGCACTGGCTGGTGATATACCGATTCACGCCAGAAAGATTGCAGGTACTTGAAGGATTCTAGGTCATATGTTTTGGCGAGGAAAGCTGGATATGGGTGTCCAAGGCTACAGGTAGACTAAAAGAAAATAGAACTAGATTTCAATGCGATGAGGCAGATGGAGTCGCATGCCCAAGCCCAAGTTTGTGGGTCACAATATACAGTGCATATTTTGTCCATGGAATGCCGCAGACAGATGGGTTTGTATGATTTTAGCATGAGCAGCATACGCAGGCCAAGGCCACAATTTGCTCCGAACAATGCACATTTCTTAGCTAACATGAGGGAATTTAGCCAGAAAAACACAGACTTCACAAATAAGCGAGCAGTCTATTCGGCGTAGGTGTACGGAATCAACCTGCAGATATAAGTAACATAAATTCCGCTGTGCTTCCCAGAGCCGGATGTTGTACTGTACCTCGGAAGCACATGCTCCAACCCACCCGCAATGATGCGACCATCCCCTGGCACATCTAACAGGACCACCAACCCCATTAGGGCTTTCCCGAGGCACAAGTAAGCAAGCACAAGCCTTTAATCTATATCCACCCGGCCAACATGCGGGGTGGGGATCTTATCACATCTGTCACATATTAACTCGTCCGGATCCGGCAATCCGTGATGCCAATCATCAGGGTCCCTGCGCGGGGGCAACCTGGGATCGGCAATGGCAATGGGCAATGACGGGAAAGGTACCCGTTCGAGGAGACGAGAAACGAGGGTTCTGGTTCTGCATGAGGTGCTGCCTGAGTGAAGTGGCAATTGATGTCCGAGGTGGTGGGTTTCTGCTCGAGCTGACGCACTGGGATGCAAACCCTTGAAAGATCCCTGTCTGTCGATAAAAGAGGGGTAAAATGGATGAGCTAGACAATGACACCATTGCCCTAGATATAAGGGTCTTGACAGCCCTGCTCGTGCGTGTGAAGCACGCTTCACGCTTCATGCTTCACGCTTCACATCCTCTCCTCTTCCCACCTCAAGTGCAACCAACCCCTCCACAAGAAGCCAGCACCACCAAAAAACATGCTCAAACTCACCCTTCCGATCATCCTCCTCCTCACCCTCCTCCTCCCCCCTCTCCCAGCCACCGCGACCCCGGCCTCCCCCCAACCTCAGCTGACCACACGCGACGCCTCCGCCGTCCTCGCCGCCGTAACCACCATCTCCACGCAACTCACCACCCTCAACACGACAGTAAGCGCCTACCCTGGCGGCCTCGAGGGCTCGCTCAGCGCGCTGCACATCCAAGCCGAGACGATCCAGCTGGAAGTCGACCTGAAGGCGGCGGTCGTGGCCGCCAAGCGGTCGGCCAATTTCTCCGACGCGGAGTCCCTGAGCGTGGCGCAGGCGTTTGTCGCGCTCGAGCCCACCATCGCCTCCACGCTCGCCAACCTGGTCGCCAAGAAGTCCGAGTTCGATGACGGGCTGCTGGGCGTCGCGTCGCTGAGCTTCCTGGTGGAGTGGGATCTCGAGCAGCTGAGCTTCCTGTCGAGTCAGTTGGGCAAGGCCGTGCAGGAGAAGCTGTCGGCGACGTATGCGGCGTTGGCGCCGTTGGTGTTGGACCAGATTGCCGCGGCGTTTGCGAGTGCGATTCAGGCGTATCAGTAGGTGGGAGTTGGGGGGTGGAGTGCGTGGGCTGGAGCTTTGTTTGGGGGGGGGGGGGCGGTGGTTGTTTGCTGTGGGCTTGTGCGGCGCGCTTCAATAACTGCATGATACCGAACTCATGGCGTGCTCGGGTTTCTTCGCTGGAAAACTAGTACGGACCGTGGTCAGAGAAACTGATTACAATCATCCTGATCAACCGAGCAGAAAATTGATGCATTAGGTATTTATCGTATTTGACCTATATAATTCATCTCCATTAAGCAACACCCCATTTCCCTTACAATGGTTTATGTTTATCATGCACAAAACAGCCTGCTTCCCAAAACTCCGGCTTCTCTAAACCAAACGCCCCTCTAATTGCGCAGCCCATTGGGGTATCCATTGGCCGCGATCTGACGGAACCCGTTCATCACGCCGTCGCTGAACACGTTCTTCTTCTCGTCGACCACGCCATTGGTCTTCTTTCCGTCGGCGACGACACCGTTGGTCTTCTTCTCGCCGTCGACCATCTTCTGCTGCGCGTGGATCTGCGGATCCACCGGCTGGTTGTTGATCGTGTAGCCCGTGTCGCTGGCGTCGACGTAGGCCTCGATCCCCGCCCCCTGCCGCGGGTACTCCTTCATCAGCTCCTTGTGCCGGCGCAGCGCGGCGAACATCTCCTCGTTGGTGACGTCGTTCAGGAACTTGCAGCTGCCCAGCGGGCAGGGCACGGCGGCGCGCAGCAAGCCGTCCCGCGTCTTGAGGATCGCCTGCGTGGCTTTGTCGAGGATCTCCTCGTTGAAGAGCTCGTGGTCCATGGACAGGCCCGCGCGGGAGAACAGGTTCAGCAATCTCCGGTGCTCGGCGTCGCTGAGCAGGCCCCGGATGTTGGCCAAGGTGGCCGAGTAGGCCATGTCGATGGAGATGGCGTGTCCGTGGCGAAGGGGGACGGGAGGCGCCAGCTGCGAGGGCACAATGTTAGTCAAACACTCTCTTTCTGCTAGCTTCGCCAGGCTTCAAGGGAATTCTCACCTCGTGTAACGGCGACCAGGTGTGCCCGTACGCAATGACCCGGTCCAGCCCGATCTCATGCAGGTTGGGCGACTCGAGCTTCAGCATCTCGAAGATGCCGTTGCGGTTGATCTCGTCGGCGGCCCTGCGCACCTCGCCCGTCTCGTCCTGCGACCGCCCGAACTTGGTCGCGATCAGCCGCTCGCAGAACTCGTCCAGCAGGTCGAACGTGCGCAGGTGCGCGCAGCTCGAGATCTTGATCAGCTCCGCGAACCCGTTGCGCACCTGCGCCTCGGGCAGCGTGCGCAGGAACCCGAAGTCCAGGAAGGTATGCATCGGCGCGTGGTAGGCGCCCAACCGGTTCTTGTAGTTGCCGTAGTTGACGGCCACCTTGATGCTGACGCTGGCATCGATGAGGCCGATCACTGTGGTGGGGATGCGGACGTAGTTCGTGTTGCGGCGGTAGGCGGCACAGGCAAATCTGTATGGGTGCATTAGCCATTAGGTCATGTTTATGTTAGTGGTGATTCTTACCCGGCAACATCGGTGACTAATCCTCCGCCCTATTGATCGTCAATGAGTAACTGCGTTAAAATGTCCAGATTGTTGGATCGGACATACCACAACCAATACGGGCTCCTTTCGGATGATCCCGAAGTCAGTCATCGAATCGACAATCTCAGTAAAAGTCTCCAATGACTTGGCCTTCTCTCCAATCATGGTCTGGTGGATCTTCAGCTCCAGACCGTGGTGGTCAAAGTACTTCTGCATCTGCTCCCCGTAGAGATCATAGATGTTCTTGTCCATGATGGCCAAGCAACGACCCCAGCGCTCATAGAGGCCCGCCAACTGAGTGTTCTGGGGATCGAAGACGCCATCGAGGAAGGTAAAATCATACTCGATCTTCTCGTAGCCCTCGACGTGGAAGCCGTTCTTGGTCTCGGAGACCGTAGCCTTGAGGTCGGACATGGTTGCAGCAGTGTTGAATGAAGCACAACCGTGAAAGAGGAGTTGAGAGAAGTTGATGATTTTCCAAATATTGACACGGAGGTTCTGGGATATATAACGATTGTTCGCCTGCCACTCAGGTTGCCGGGTGGAACACGTTTCCCTCGGACTGGCCCTCTGCTTGCGACCAGACCACGATCACGTCAATGGAGCGTACCAACCTCGAACAGACACTAACTCCAGTGAGGGAGCATCGATCGATCGGGTTCACTCGGGGGATGGGACTGTTCGGAACAAGTCAGGCTTGGAGTCTCATAGGTATGTATGACATAGTCATTGAAAAGCGGGCCCACTACGCCAATTGCTGCAAGAGTAGACGCCGCTTCCGGCCTTAGCGTCCGCTTCTGCAGCGATAAGGTTACACCACCAGGGGGGACCCGTAGATCTAACCTTGATAAGCTTGATATTTTCCGGCAGTCATTGACGACAAGAGAGTCAATGTAATCCTCCCCACGTCAAGACTTGGTAACCACGATCGGGAGGGCTGATCGATTGATCGGGGCCCACGCCGATCCTCCCTCCTCCCTCCCCCCTCCGCCCTGCTTTCTACCACCTCCCCCCCCCCTTTCTCACCCCGCCCGGGGCAGATTCCGGCCACTGGAGGAGGGCCTGGAATGTCCGGCTTTTACCCCTTGCAGTCTCCCGGCGACAGTCCATGACTCGAGGTTCCCTGGTTTTCCCTGTTCGCAGACTGAGACCCTGCCCCCATCCGGCTGGCTTGGCAATTTTGTCCTTGGTGCAACGTACACAGCACACTAAATTTATCCCGTTGATTACAACACCATCGACGGCTTGGATCCAGATGTTGTGGGGAGATTTCCCATATAGGCGCACGATCACCGGGTACAATCATGGCCCATCAAGACACCGCGAAAATGACTAAATTCGACCAGGCCAAAGCATACGCACCGCAGGAGGAGGGGACGGGGTTCTTCGACGACGGTCGCGAGATCGAGCTCCTCCATTTTGTGTACTCGCACCCAGACCTGGAAAACATTCGCGGCTCCCCGGAGAAGGTGCTCCAGGCGATCGACGAGTATGGGCGCACGAAGAAGTACCTCATGAACGTGGGAGAGGATAAGGGGCGAATTGTTTGCGACCTTATCGCAGAGGTCAAGCCTAAAGTCATGGTATGTCGATGCTGCGACCGGCAGCGAGAGTGAATTGTACTGATTCTTGCACAGGTTGAACTCGGTGGTTATGTTGGCTACTCCTGCGTGCTGTTCGGCAACGCCGTGCGGAAAGCCGGCGGCCAACGCTACTACAGTCTGGAGATGAACCCGGAGTTTGCGGCGGTGATCATGTCGCTGGTTGATCTGGCTGGTCTCTCGGATGTGGTCAAAGTGGTCGTCGGCTCCAGCGATGCCTCCATTGCGCGCCTGCACGCCCAGAGTCTGCTTAAACACATCGATCTGATGTTTCTGGATCACTACAAGCCGGCGTACACGACGGATTTGAAGCTGTGCGAGGAGCTGAAGCTGATCACTCCGGGCTCTGTCCTGGCTGCTGACAATGTCATCAAGCCTGGAAATCCACCGTACCTGGAGTACGTCCGGGACAGTGTGGAGGAGAAGAGGCGGAAATTGGGAGCGGCGGTCAAGCGCGAGAGTCTCCCAGGAAAGACCGTGAATCAATATCAGAAGAGGTATGGGGAGATGAAGTTCAACCAGAGTCCCGGCAATCCGGATCTGGTATACGAGAGCCGGTTGGTTCACAGTTTTGAGCCCACTGGTGTGCCGGTAAGACCGCCTCTTCCTAAATTGAGGAACATGCACTGATGTCAGTATAGGACGGTGTGGAGATTACACGATGCGTAGGCGAAGAAAAGCAATAGTTCACGTACTGCGATAGGAATGAAAGCGATGTTCAGTGTGTGTTCTGTGTCTTCCGGACATATTATCCGCAGGGTCCCTAAATACCTCGCGTTGCACCGGTCGCGGCCACCGAAGAGCCATCGAATTCATAAGAGTCACGATGACGTTATGTGTATGTTCCGTAGCAAGGTCTAGTGAGTGTATCCCAGGTAGTAGAAGAAAGTATATGAAGAAACCCCATCCGCTACCCTCGCATCGAGTCGTCTTCCGCACGCGGCCAACCTGCCCAGCCACCTTCCCACCATGCCCGCGATTGTCCACCGCCACGAGCCGAAGAACATCCTCCTCATCCTCCTCAGTGTTCTCTGCCTCCCGATTTCTGCGACGATCACTCTTGCCTCTTTTCTCTACATTTACGTCTCTAAAGATGAAGCCACACGGCCACAATTACACACGACCTCCCGCCGCAAAACCATTCTCGTGACGGGGATATCCATGACCAAGGGCCTGACGATCGCCCGTCTTCTCGCAAAGCACACCCCGCACCGCATCATCGCCGCCGACACGGAACCCATCCCATTCACGTCGCCAGGCCGCTTTTCTCGAGCGATCGCTCAATTCTACCGTCTCAGCTCACCACAGGGCGCGACCACGAAGCCATACGTTGACTCGCTGCTGGATCTGATCAGAAGAGAGAACGTGCACCTGTGGATCAGCTGCAGCAGCGTCGTCGGCGCGATCGAGGATGGCCAAGTCATGCGATCGGCGCAGAAGGAAAGGGGGAAACAATTTCACGCGGTGCAGTTCGACAGTGACGTGGTAAACAAGTTGCACGAGAAGGACGCCTTCATCGAGTACATCCAGAGCATCGGACTGCTGGTCCCGGAGTCTCATCGCTGCACATCCGCCGCGGAAGTCGAGGACATTCTCACCCAGTCCACCTCACGGAACCGTACCGAGAAGCCCAAAGGAGGGAGCAAGAGATTCATCCTGAAACCGATCGGGGTCGACGACAAGGCTAGAGCCCAGATGATGACGCTGCTCCCCTTGTCTGCGGGGCCCAAGGCCACCGCTTCCTACCTGTCGACGCTGACCATCTCCCCGTCCAACCCCTACATCCTCCAGCAATACATCACCGGTCCGGAGTACTGCACACACTCCCTCGTCGTCCGCGGAGAGGTCAAGGCCTTCGTCTCCTGCCCCTCCTCCGACCTGCTTATGCACTATGCCCCTCTTCCTGCGGACTCGCCCCTGAACACGAAGATGCTCGAATTCACCAAGCGCGTCGCCGAGGAGGGCGGCGAGGAATTCACGGGACACCTGAGCTTCGATTTCCTGGTCGAGGGTGAAGGGCAGGATGCAAGACTCTACCCGATCGAATGTAATCCACGTGCGCACACGGCGGTGGTCCTCTTTCAGGAGACGGCAGCCATGGCGGAGGCGTACCTGTCTTGCTTCGAGTCGGAGCTGAGCCTGCGTAAGCCCCTGGTGGTGCCGGCAAAGCCCACGCATAGCTACTACTGGGTCGGCCATGATCTTGTTACTTTCCTGCTCCTTCCAGCCCTCACTCTTTTGTCTGGGCAGGGGAGTGTGGAAGAGGTAAAGAGTAGGCTCGAGACGCTGCGGCAGCATCTCGTGCACTGGCGGGATGGGACCTACACGGCCTGGGATCCAGTGCCGTTCTTCGTGCTGTATCATGTGTATTGGCCGAGTCGGTTCTTGGAATCATTGGTAAGGGGGAAGGAGTGGAGTCGAATCAATGTGAGCACGACGAAGATGTTTGCTTGCTAGTGATGATAGTGCATTGTCAGGTGTCTCTTCGGCTTCGCATTGAGTTTGACGTGACATTCGTTTAAATCGTTCGCCCGAGAGCTCTTTTGTAAGGTAAAGATCTTCCCGAGGCAGTTGAAATACACATTGGAGTCATTCTTGAAGCTGTTCGCACATCCGGGATGAGCTTCTCATACCAATATCCCAGATGGCGAACCTCTAGTGCAGGTAATCCCGTGTACCATCGGCGCCATGGGCGAGGGTTCGACGGCGCTCTTCCTCCCGCACGATGCAGAACATCAGTTTGGACTTAACAGTGATCAGAACGTAGATTAATTGCCCTTCTAATACTGCAGAGTGTGTGATCTTCCTAGCAGGTGAGCGACTTAAAAGGAAATTCGAAAGCAACTGTACAGTCTTCCCTGAGCATTGCGACCGCAGGCAGTCAATAATTCAGGAGGCTCGGCCTAAGAGACGGGATGGACGCTTGATCCACACGGCGAGAGTGGTCCGGTGCCGATGCATGGGGCTTCCCACAGTTACTTGGATTCAATACTACCCTGCATTTTATTTTCCAATGTCTCGCTTCTTCACGGAAACATCCAAGAAACAAAATCCCCTGTGCTCTCCCGGAGTCCCAACACTAGCAGAGAACGCAAATTCGATCTCAACAAACCAGTATGAGCTAAAGCCGACACAAAACCGGGCTGCGAGGAGCAGCCGGTTTGCGCGTTGTTTGTCATGTTTGTTCTCGGTGGAGTGGGTCAACATGGTCGCGCCAATGCTTGGCTCTGTGACCGTCTGTTGGTGCCCGTTAGGACCCACCAGTACACAATCAACCAGGTAGACTCCTACTCCCATCTAGATTAGAAGTGTGTTGCTAGCACATCGGATCTGGTATGTCGGCGACTATCTTGTCCAGGATCGTCTCTCTCGATACTTTGATTCCTCGATTGGTAGACGTCGGACGTGAAGGTACATGGATTCAGGGGGTTGCGGCGCTACAATTGGGCGATGGATTCAGACATCACTGACATATACTTGACTCCCTGGGGTTTTAAGCACACCAACATTGCGCAGGAAGACTGCTTGGACAGCTGGCCCGACGAAGACCTGACGTCGTCTAAGCTGTTCGACGAACTCTTCTCTTACCATTCGACCATCCGATTCCGCTCTTCCCTGTAGGATGAGAGAAGAATCGAGAGTGCCCTGACTCCGAGTGCGGGTACTATCACGTTGCCCCTGAAGAACTGGGAGGTCAAGGCTGCACACGACCACCTGCAATTTACCCGGTCGCAAGGCATGATTCTACGGATGTTGATGAAGACCGTGTACGCGAGCCTGGACGGCGTGCGCAAGCAAGACCCCGAAGTCCGGTGAGCAGCTCGCCAGATGTCAAGATGGACTGGATCTCCTTTTCCTAATCCCTGCGACCGACCGCAAAGGTTCTCGATTCACGCCTCGAAATTGAGATACGTGATTGGCGGTACACAGTACAGCGCCAGGTCGGAGGGCGAGGTGACTGTCGGTCCTCGAGGGAGGGGTATCCCGATCATCTCTTATACTGGCGTATGTGACTTTCCCCATCCCTGCTGATAAGGCGGGTGATAATATAGGCTTTGTGGAGCAGTGGTGGATTGGCCAAACATGGGATGAGTTTCTGCAGGAGACTCTCAGTGTGATGCTCGGTCAGCTTGCGCAAAACCTTGGTGTGGGGAAGGATGATAGTCTGTCGGAAGATCAAGAAGTCTTTCTTGTTGGGTTTCATGGTTATGGTATTCATATTGCTCGTGGGGCTTTTACGAGAGATGCTGTGACCAGGGTTCATTCGCAAGGTTGCTCTGGAGATGAAACTTTTGAGGTGGGGTTTACACGGAGTTACCATCTTTGTCAGAAGGAGGAGTGGGATGACGCCATGCGTGCACTTACCCGGCTGTTTCGGTATCTTTTGGGTGGAGGTGTGAAGGTGGGTGGGCGTTTCGGCCCCCCCCCCACGGGATGACTGAGACTTGAGATTTCTGTTATCGACCTTGACGGAGGTTATAATGTTGAGTAAGAAGCAAGAATTACAAACTAAAAAAGGTGATGGATCCAACACCGACACATAGTGGCGTCAGTCAAGACAGCGTTTGGCATGTACAGCAATGCGAATGCGGAATGCGATTGCTCATACAATCGTTATGAATATTGAGGGGAGATGTCGGGACTTTGGTGACGGTGTCTGGAGCATGGAATTGTGCAGAGAAAGTCCGGGGGGCGAGGGGAGGGGAGGAGGGGGGGTTATACTCCGAGGCCGGGCAAGGTGCGCGCCTTCCCCATTCGGCATGCGCCGCGGCGCGGGTGCTCAACAGTCACATACCTCACTACGATGCGGCGATATAATGGATTGTAAAACGACCTCCCGGTCCGAGACCAGCACCTGGAACGGTTCGGGCGCTTGCACTTGTACAATGTCGACATGCCGTTATCAAGCCGCGTACGTCGAAATCGACTACCACGCGCTCGTCACCTTCTACCGCAACAATAGAACCCAGCAAATCTTCAAGTGGCCCGGCCAGTCCCAGTGCCTAGTGGCCCGGATTGCTAAGATTGTGGCCAAGGAGCTGGATTATCAACAAGAACCCCCCCGGGAAAGACGCAGCGATGAAGTACAGTGCTCTATGTCCAGCAGACACGTATGGCCATCAAGCGACGGTCTGTTCTCTCTCTTGACATATTAAGACTAATCTCAGCCATGTACATGGTTTATACTTCATTATCTCCAAACCTCATACAAAGGACTCTTAGCATTGCTTTCTCCCCCTTGGTTGATCATGTTGTCTCAGGCACACGCGAGTCCAAACCCCTGATCGCTCCCAGGTGCCATGGTTTCCACACTCACTCCTACGGAGAGTTTCCATGAAAGAGGATCCAATATTCAATGCACTGAACTTGGATCTGATTCTGTAGGTGCTCAGCACCTGGTTGTGATGGTCGACTCGCGACCATGAGCTGTCCTACCGGCTGGCATCCGGTCGTGGAGGGCATTTTGGAGTCTGACGTAGGATGCCAGTCATTGGGCTTTCTGATTTGCGGTTTCAATCTCGTGGTGACCTCGTGTGATACGAGTAAGTGGTGAGTTATGTCACCATCAAGCGACACTTGACTCTTCGTCGGAAAAAGGCATTTCCCCAACGCATTCATAGTAGACGCCCATCCTACCACTAACTTAGAGTAGCAGCACACGGTGAGTGCACGTGGCTGGACATCGTGATCATCTTGAACCCGACCGGCCCGAACTGAGCCATGAGGTTTTGAAGGCCCTAGCTCTTGAAATCGAGACAGCCCACTTTTGATATCTGCATTATGTTTATCATCGATTACCGGAACCGATGATACACGAAACCCCTAACTCAGCACCGTCATCGCCGAGTCCTGCTCGGGCTCATAGTTCACGAACGAGACCAGCCGCGACAGCACCGCGAACTCCAGCTTCAACTTGATGGTGTAGAAGAAGGTCTTGAGCGAGACCTGGATGATGTAGATGTTGAGGTACTCGAGCACGAGCAGGGAGATGTCCATGAGGATGATGGCGGCGTTGATGCCGAGCAGCTGGTACATGATGAGGGAGCGGCGCTTGCTGCGGTTGGGGTAGAGGGTGAGCAGGCGGACGGTCTGGACGAGGAAGATGGCGGAGATGATGACCTCCTGCGTGAAGAAGACGGTCATCTGCAGCTTCTCCCAGATGGTGTAGATGCGCATGTAGCGGCTGCCGGAGTCGTCGGCGATGACGCCGTACGAGAACACAATGTGCGGGATCTGGATGATGACCGCGTCGACGACGATCATCGTCAGCACGCTGCGCAGGACGGCCGCGTTGCGCACCACCAGGTGCAGCCGCGAGTACAGCACCACCGACTGGCCCGTCACCATGATCGCCCACCCAAAGGTCGTCAGCGTGACCGACAGGTAGATCGGCGCCAGCTTGAAGTATTTGAGGAGGAGGCCCAGCGACTGCGGCACGATGCCCAGGCTGGTCGAGATCAGGAGACTCCAGAAGTAGAGCCCCGCGTAGTGGTGGAAGGTCACGAAGATGAGCAGCACGAGTTCGAGGGCGCTGTACAGGGCGCAGCCGAGCAGGGTCGCCAGCGTCGCTTGGAGGGCTAAGCTGTCGCCGGTGTAATGGCCGGCGATGCCCTGGATGGGCGCGGAGTCATTGGCCATGGTTTGCGAGGGGGGGAGGGTCAGGCAGAGACGCGGAGCTCGAACCTCTTCTGCTTGCGACTGTCCATTCTCAAGGCAACTTGATTGCTGCGGTCAGTTCAGCAGCATGGTAATATGGCAAGTAATAAGGAAATGAGGTGAACCGACGAGAGAAGCAAACGTGCGGAGGTTGAAGAAGCAGAAATTCACCGGGAGGGACTCTCCGCTCAGGTGACCAGCCCACGATCCATGGACCGGCCAGCCAGCCAGCTCGGAAAAGACGTGCGTGCAACACTCGCCCTTCTTCCTAGAATTGTGGGGTGCGTTTGACAAAAATCCGGGGCAAAGGAACCTAACCCTGCCAGGGCCAGCCTAATCTTTTAGCTTGCTTTTTGCCGACCGATCGGCGCCGATCCATACCTGTCCAGTCACCTTCCTTTCTGCAGCCCCCGATCTCCCTCCGCGTTCGGACTCCCACAGCTACACTCAGGGCTGTCTGTTTGACAGCCCAATTTTGGACTTGCTGGGACAGCAAACAAGTGGTCACCAGAGCCCAACGTGAATCTGACAGCGCAGCATTTCGGAGGGAGGCTGCAGCACAAGAGTCAAGCGATGCTTGGCAAACCATAGCCCTGAGCTTCATCCACAGAATTGACTTCTGATGAGCACTCTGATCAAAGTTAGTTTCTGTCTTACAGTCCAGTCCTATACCTCTATCTCTACCACTTCCGCAGAGGATTAAGATTCTAGTCGATCCATCCTGCTGCTGCTGCTGCTGCTACTCCTCTTCTTTTGGAGGACTCAAACTTTTTGTACGCCAAGCATTATATAATCACTGTTCCACAGAAGTGGTTAGCCGTATTTTCGGGCGGCCATTCTCCCGCCTGATATACAAGGCACCAACTACGTGCAAGCATGAGCCAGCCTACTCACACAACAGAGTGGCAATGTAATGTGAAATCACCGATTACCATCCGTAGAGATATGTTGCATACCTATGTAGACCACGAAGCCTACTATTCCGTCTCTACTTAGAGACACTCACAAAATATCCATCCGTGGCAACGACCTCAATTAACTTCAGGCCTCCCGATGGTCTATCCCTACTGAGCAGAAGGAAGCGAGCCAAGAATCCACTGCAGCAACCCGAGCACTTCCTTTACCATTTCAGTGGCAAAATCAATGCAGCAGCCCCAGCACCACCGAAATTGACCAACGACAGCATCGCACACCGGCCGTGGCCCGTCAACTGTCCTGTCGATCATCTCATGGATCCCATGGACCGATAGCTCGCTGTCCTGTCAACAATTCCGCAGTATCATTCTCCCGCACTAGAAAGATGTCCTCGTGGCGGACTCCAAACTTGTCTACCAGGTACACACCCGGCTCGGAGGTGAAGGTCATCCCCGCTCGGAGGACCGTCTCGTGGTTGCCCTTATTGAGGTATGGACTCTCATGCGCTGTGGATGTTAGTCTCCGCACGCTGCATGCGGGGAAGTTGAACTTACCCTTAATTCCAATCCCGTGTCCGACGCGGTGGGTAAACGCATCGCCGTATCCCGCTGCACTGATAACAGTACGAGCGGCAATATCCACACTAGCCGCCGTGGCATCGACGATAAATCGGTCAATAGACTTGGTTTGCGCCTCGAAAACGATATCCCAGACCTTTTACGGTTAGTGTCATGCAACCAAAAGAGTAAGGAAGAGGGAAGGGAGTTTACATCGAGCTTCTCGTTCATCCACTCTGGTACAGCAGCATCAGATGCCGGTCGTTCTAGGAACGGAGGAAAGAATGTGCGACAGATGTCAGACGAATAACCCATCAGATGGGCCCTGAGAGCGTTAGACTATTTCCCCGCACCGCGGAGCTGAATACGAACCCAACATCTATCAAGACAAACGTCTCCGCGTCCAACACCTTTGACCCATTGGTTCCACCATGAGGATTCGCGGCATTCTCATCTATCGCAGTCATCAGCCCAAGTCCATGTTTCCATTGGTGTTCTTGATTCCATACCAAACAACACAATGTCGAAAAATGGTTCCAATCCCGCGGAAAGGAGAGTCTTATCCAATACGCGTGCGATCTCGCTTTCGGTCAGCCCAGGAGACAGACCTGTGTCGACTTAGCATTTGGATTCTGTGGCAAGATTGAATCCACTCTCCTACTCACACTTTCTCATTTGCCGGACCGCCTCCACTGTTCCTGTATTCACTGCTCTCAGGATTCCAACCTCCTTCTCCGATTTGATCTGTCGCACCCGTTCCACCTCGCCCTGGAGACCAACCACGTGGAACCCGGCCCGACCGAGCCCACGCTGAATGAAATCCCGCATCTCTTCATCGACCATTAGACGCGGTGGGTCCCGAAGGCGCGAGAATGTCTCGGCAGTTTTGAGCGTCTCATACGGATTCCAGTGCTCTTCCCACGGGATGATATCGATCGCCTCAGCGAATGGCATCCCTAGGAGTCGTGCCCGCTCCGCTTCGAACGACGGACAGAGGAACGACGACTTGGCTTTGACTTTGCCCGAGGGAAGATGCTCTGGTTGCACCACGAGCAGGAAAGGGCGCTCTTCTGGCTTTAAGGTTTTAGCGGACCGCAAACACATGGCAGCATTCGAGATTCATGGCACACACCTCCCAAACTTCCCATTCAGGTTGGCTGATGTTAGCGTAGTATTTGAATGTGTATCCCGGCTCAACCACAAAAGCATCCACACCGTCGGCCACGAGGGCCTGCGCCAAGCGGTCGCGGCGATCTTCGAAGTCCTCCACCGTCATTGGAACAGCGGTGTCAAGGAAGGGGTGTCCCGTTCCACGGAAATTGTCAATCGAGCATGCCTCAAAGTCGTCCAGTGAGGTGTTGCGCGCGGCTGGTTGCATTTGTATCATACCAGTGAAGCTCTATTTGTCGGTCAGAACGAATACTTGGGGCCATACTGGGGATCGTACCCGGAAGAGGGAATAGGTGCCCATCCCAACAAGAATGAGACCTATTACTGCACGCAGCCATCGTTGACGATGTAGCGGCTTCGCTCGTTCCCGCTCCAGGATATAATGATTTAAGAAATACTTCTCCATTCTTGTGATGCGTGGGGGTGAAGTGGCAGGAAGATGCGACCTTAAGTAGGAGCGGGGAAGATGGCCGATTTCCCCGCACGGCTAGTCTCCTCCAACCAGAGGCCTAGTCGAGCTTATCAATAACCTGAAGTGTTCATCCGCAGCTCAGCACCGATAAACAACGGTAACAATTCTTAACCATTAGCGCTGCACTGATACAGGTCACGTCGGACGCGATTTGGCCGACGCCAGATTCCAACCAATCTTCCAATGCTCCGCCTTTCACTGGTTCAGCTTCGACTGGTGTTTTTTCATCCCTCTCACATTCACGAGCAATCTAGGTTCAGATGAAACGTGACCTTGGGAATGCTCCTGAAAATTGTCAATAGCCTGCAGTTCTTGCTTCATCCAGTTGAGAGACACGTCTCCAAGCAGGTAATCTGTCATAGACAGTGCCTGTTGAACTCCTGTTCGTCTACCGATCTCTTTCAAGCGACTCGTAATCCAGGCTTTCATGCGGGGAGTGCTTCCAACACAGTCGGATGCAACAAACAACGTCCAGTGTAGACGGATCAATCCGGATGCCTCAGTTAGCGATTTGTTAGAGCGAGCCAAACCGAAGAAGTAAGGGACACCGGCGCATACTTCCTCCGCTAGCTGACGGGTAACTGCAGCGCTCTGGCGAATGGTCGCCCAGAGTTCGCTGTTGTTGCCTCTCGATCGCCTCCACAGTCGCTCGCAGACAGCAGCGATCACCTCATGAACAACGATCCGCGTCAATCTATACGTGTTCCACATGACAGCGATGCCAATCTCAGGATACTCATGGTAGTAATCGCCGTAAATATGCTGCTCAGAAGGCTTGTTATCACCGGCGACTGCGGCGTCGAGCACCGAGTACTGCCAGCCTGGACCGACGGTCAAGGCCCACGCAGCCAGCATAGCATCCAATTGCAGTGCCTCCTGAATAGTTTCATGGGGCGTCTTCGCTTTACGACCCACTTGTGCGCACAGCTCGCTGACCTTGGCCAGATACTTGAAGAATGGTTCCATAGAGGACTGGTGTGGTCCCCGCATGGCGACTGTCTCCTCTGACAAGGCCATCAGCCATGCTGGAGTCGCCTTCTTCCGGTATAGATTACTCAAAGTCTGCACGGTCGGTTAATCATCAAGATCATAATCAGTAGCTCACGAAAGGAATGGACTCACGTATTGGCCGCGCAACTGTGTGAATAGTTCGAGTCCAACCGGGCTTCGTAGCTGCTCTGAGCCGCGTAGCTTAATAAGAGCCATCGCACCTTCAATGTGATCTGCCCAGCGCACCATCAAAGAATGGCTCTGGCAGGTTATGATCTGGAATCAAGGTCAGCAAACGACAATATGGAATCGATACAAAGCTGGGGGGCGCACCTCGTACAGTCCCAAGACAAGAACCGCGGCGAGTGTGGCATCAGACTTGGCAGTGATGGTATCTTGCAGGGCAGTATTTGTCTCCGATAGCGCGATAGTATACTGCTGGCGTGCCGCGCGGATAAGGTGAGGACTGCCGTGGATGTTACCTAGTGCTGCCAGTCCCATCGCATTTATGGACGCCATAACAGCAGGACTCGGCTCCTGCTGCAATAGGGAGGGTAAGAACGACAGGTGCCCAGACCCCGAACGAGGAGCCGATCCGACATGATAGGTCAGGACATAAGTAATGCCTTGATCGACTATTGGTACAGACACGGGCTGCAGTGCGAAAAGATCATAAGCACTTTCGTCGGAAGATGATGCAACCTCGGACGCATTTGCCTGAGGGGATACGTTGTATTCTGAATGCGGTTCTGGACGACGATTGGCCTTCTCGACCACTTCGGCAGTCTGATCGTGGAAACTAAGAGCGGCTACATCGCGGTATCCAGTGCAGATTCGCTTGGCTCGCAGACAGGAGGAACACGAGGGGCGTTTCTGATCGCACTACAACTCTCTTAGCTTCGGTAGAGGGGATGGTTGTGGAAGGTATACCTTGAGCCGGCGGGCCCGACACGAGGAACAGGCTGCACTGGGTTTCCCACGGTAGACCATGGCGGGACCGAAATGGTTTCCTAAGTGAGCAATCCGCACGACAACCTGTTAGAGAGACTTGGCAAGTCTTATACCCGATGCAAGCTCAGGTAGATGGAGGACGGCTGACAAAAGAAGATGAAGGGATGCGAGGATCGAGAGAAAAAGAGTCGACGTGCCCGTGATCGCCGCTCTCCCCGCCGCGGAGCCGTGGGCAGTCAGCGCTCCTTCCAAATTGGAGATATCGAAGTGGTTTCCGAATTAGGACTAGTGCTGACTTTGGGACACGACAAACGCTAAGCTTTTCTTGGATTGCAAGGGGGCGCGCCCTTCCACTCTTGCACTCAGCCTTGTAAACAACGGGCTTGATTGTAGTCTACATTCTACTCCGTACACTGACCGGACATGCCGACTTTGGCTAGGCAGCCATCGTGCTGGTTTCTATCTACCCTTAAACTTCTGAGCCCTTGTCAAGTCCCATGAACTAATTCTGACCAATCACATCTACGGAGGTCCTGAGATGAACGTGGCTGTGATTTACACTTTGCTGGCGAACCAAATTGTGGCTGATCAAGCTTTGTAGCCAGCAAAACTCCTGCACGATGATGAACTGGTAGCGAGCTTTCAGGTGTCCAAGCCACACAGCCCTGAGTGTAGATGAAGCCCCCGCAATGCCTTCCCGACACGGTAGTTGCGAGTGATGACAAGGGGCTGATACTTCAGCGGGCTGCCTCAAGTGAGTTGTTCCTGGACATGATAAAGCTGCTGGCCGTCGAATTTAAATACCACCTCTGATCACAATCGATTATAGCCCAGACTTCGAGCCAGACCTTCCTTTGCAGCACATTCTCCACGAATCTATTTCGTTGTCAAGCACGATGAACGCCATCTTTGTAGCCGATCTGGTCCTTTACCTGGTGCTCTTGCCTTTGGTCTTTTACATTGTCTGGAAGCGTCGCTCAGGTGGACTTCTGGCATGGTACTATCTGAGTGTCTTCTGCATCGCTCGTATCGTGGGAGGTGCGATAGGAGTACACGATAGCCAGAGCCTCGCCGCGAATATCATCGTGGGCGTGGGCATTTCGCCGCTCATCCTAGCAATCGATGGCCTCCTCCATGAAGCGTGAGCATTCCTCATCCTATCCACGAATCAGTCATGAGCTCACAGTCTCTCGAAACAGACGAGCCTACCGCAACCCCGGAAAACAATGGGTCGGCTGGGTGGTGGTCATTTTGGCCACAGGGTTGATGGCAACAGCTCTTGCGCTTGCCATTGTGGGTGCCTTAAACATCTATGAAGACCATCCCAAGCCGGACAGTCTCGACCACTGGAAGACAGGCACCGGATTGATGGTGTTGGTATGGGGGTTGGAGGTGATCTGGGCGTGTTTCCTGCTCTTGCCATCGCAGCGACGGAAGGATGCCTTCTCGTTTCATGCTGGTACTACGGTGTGTATCTCTTCTCGCTTGGGTGGATTCCTTACTAATGCGTGGCGGTTGTTAGCTTCTACAAGGCTCTTCTCTGGCGCTGTTCTTCGTGGGAATTCGGGCTATATATCAGTTGATCGCGGTGTGCACGCAGCGGAAAGACCTCAGCTCTAGCACTGGAAGCTTGGCAGTGCGGGTGCTTTTGGTCTTTTTGCCAGAAGCGTTTACAGTCTTCTCGATGGTGCTTGTAGGTGTGCAGACGAGAAACGTCAGGAAAGGTTGAACATGCCACGCTTCCGCGAACAAAGATAGTATTATTTTTTCTGTGATTCACTTGCTTGTCTGCGGCATGCGTCTGCTTTTTTGTCGATAATGTACCATATTGATTTTATAGACTTGCATGTTCCCAAATCCAATTGATCTAATCCACTCCTGTCTTAACTTGCAGGTGACTCCCGCTGGTCAAAATTGTTCTTCACCCCCCTAGTGGGTCCAGGGCCCTTATTTACACTTTTTCAAATACCTTTTCCAATATAGCCTGCTCACATAGCTTTTTAAGAATATCCGTGTGCCTTCTATAATGGTTCTCAAGTACATTCTAAGCATCTTTGAGTCAATCATATACACAATTCGAAAAGCAAGTTTGCATGTATAGACCTGCAGCCTGAATCTTCAGGCCCTCAACAATCTTCCTTCAGAAAAGCTCCAGTCATGTGACTACTTTCAGAAGCCAATCAAACCACTTGTTTAACGACAGATGCATATCATGGATCACCATTGGGCACCCTGGAACAAGCCTTCCTCGAGTTGCAAAGCTACCTGAAAACGCTTCACGAGTATGATTTACGACTGTAGACGCTTGTCTGGAAGTGACAGACGGAACCTTCACACTGTCAGTAAGGCTTGCTGCAGTAAGGCACACTATGACGATGAGCAGGTACCCTACCACCGTGAAAGTGTAATCCCTTCCCCGACCGCCGTTCACTTTCTTGCAAGATAGTCCCTGGAGAGATATCGGTCTGTAGGCACAACCCAAATTTCCACTCCACGTGGTCGCGGATCGTCCGTCCGACCACCGAGGAGGTTACCGGATTGGGCAAGCGGTGAGTTAGGCGGGGGCCCGCTGACTGCGAGCGCTGCGCCCCAACAGACGGGCTGTCCGGCCTCCAGGCTGAAACGTTCAATTTGCTTGCCGGGACTACCTAAGACTAAGCTTCAGCTTCCACGGCTTGGGTGTCAGCACAGACCCCACTGTTGCTGCGATGAGGCTGACAACACGACTGGCGCCGACCAGCCAATCAGGTGCCGGCCCCTTCGGTATCGCCTTGATTACCCCAATCGGTAATCAGTCAGGGAACTGAGCCTCGACAACAATAGGAGTAATGACTGTGATATACGAGGGGTCTGTAGACTGATCATTCGAATATATAAGTGTCTATCCAGGGGCTACAAGTACATGGATAGTCCATCAACAGAACAACCTCCTAATTCTTCTGCATAGACAGCAGGCCTCTCTTCACAAGCACCTCCACTGGTCCAAATTCTGCCTTAATCATATACTTCACCTCGATCAGGATATAACGACATCAATCATCCTACCTATCCTTTGACATCATGTGTCTCTTGCTCCCTTTTCTCCTCAAGAAGCGGTCCAGTTCCCGCAGCCAAGAAACAACACGCGCGGGTCCACGACTAGTCAAATCTGAGCGCGAAATGACATCAAACTATAACCCCGGACAGGAGGTTCCACTATCCTCTTCGGACAGGCGGAGCTAGCACTAAGGTGAGCGATTCTCTGGCAGATCCCGAGTCCGTAAAGCTAATGATGGAAATAGGCTCCGTCTGACTTCACACCGTCGCAGTGAAATGTACAGTGGGTGAAGCGAAGTCGGGGGGGAGGAAAGTCTAGGACAGAAAATGACACGGAATTTGATTTACACAACAACAGCGTTTGAATATAGATCCTGAATTCTCATACTTTCTGTGATACATTCAATTATCTGTAAAAGCAGTGCCCGCCCCTAGATTACAATGTAAAAGCACATCATCATCATTGTATACACCGATTCAAACACCAGACCACGATCAAAAAACCCAGTCAGTGGACAACACCTACAAAGCAGCGAAAGTTCCTCCCCTCAACGCCAACTGCTGCCCCAACACCGCCTCCACAATCTCATCCTGGCTCCGCCACTCCATCCCCAGCACCCGCTCCGCCGTCCGCGTATCCACTGTCCACCCCCGCTCAAACGGCCCCTGCAACCGACACCCCACCTCGGGATACTGCCGGCGCACCAGCTCGGCCACCCGCTCCCACGACCCCGGCGTCGGCGCCGACAGCAGCACCTCCGTGCCCGCGGTCATCTCCCGCTGCAGCGCCCGCACATGCGCCGCCGCCACGTCCCGCACGTCGACCCACGCGTTCGCCATCCCGGGCCTCTCGGCCTGCAGCGTGTTCCAGAAGAACGCGTTCATGCCCCCGATCTCCTCCGGGGTCGTCTGGATGAGACTCTCGCCCAGCACGAAGGTCGGGTGGAAGGTGATCAGCGTGAATGTCGGGTGTTGGGTGGCCAGGAAGCGGCGGGTCGCGTCGTGGGCGGCGACCTTGGAGGCGCTGTATTTCAGGCCGTGGCCTGAGAAGCCTTCGGGGATCGGGTCGGGGAGGTCGATTGCGATGGTTTCGTGGGTGTTGTCTGCTTTTGTTAGCTCTTGCTTTCTTCTAGCATAGGACTGGATGGGGCGGGGGAGGTTGATGATTTGGGTAGCGAGTGGTGGGAGGGGATGGGACGGACGTACCCGTCACGTAAACCTCCTTCTCGCGGAGGGCATTCAGGGGTGTTAACGCCAGAACGGAAGACATCACCACCACTTTCTGGATCTGCGGGAACGCTAACGCGGAGTAAAGGATCGACTCGGTGCCCTTGACGGCCGGGTCGATGTAGTCGGCTTGCAGGTCGGACCCGCGACCGGGCATGGGCGAGGCCAGGTGGAAGATGTGGTCGACGCCATCGAGGGCGGGCGTGAAGGCGTCACGCGGGGTGATGTCGGGGATGATGCAGGTCTCGATCTGCTGGGGGCTGAAGTCGGGGTAGCGGGCGCGCAGCGGGGCCTCCTGGGAGGCGTGGCGGATGGACAGGCGCACCCGGTATCCCGCCCGCAGGGTCGCGAGGACGACCTGGGAGCCGATGAAGCCGGTCGCGCCGGTGATGAAGACGAGGGGGGCGGTCATTTCGATAGAAGATTGATGATGGTGAGTTTTGAGTCGGCTAGTGGAGCTTTCCAGCGATGAGTGCGATTAAATACCACCATCTTCGTGGTGTTGAAGCCAACTGAAGTCTTTGTGCGACCTATTCACATCAGTTCACTAATCATCCCGCTGAGGCGGGGTGACCCCGACGGACTGGTTCACTAATCACTAAGTCCGCACCAATCAGCACATCCCCAACCACATTGATCGGTGTCGATCACTAATCTTACATATCAGTTTGAATACCAACAATAAACTCAAGAGTCGTCAGCCACGGAAACCCCCATCAGATAAAAGACCCCATCTCACATAACAGTGAGCAGCTTATCGATCCCCCAGCCAGATCTCATCCTCCAACCGAACTATTTCATCACCCGAATTATACCTATCTATACTCAAACAGCCCAAATTGAGCCAAACAACCCACTTTCAAGACCCAGCCAGCATCGACTACAAAAATGCCTCTTTGGCAGATCTACTCTCCCCCCGGGACATTCACCCCGGAAGCGAAATCCAGCTTCGCGACCGACATTACACAGCGATACACTGCCATCGGCCTCCCCGCCTTTTACGTGGTCATCCAATTCCACGAACTCAACCCGGAGGATGTCTACGTGGGAGGCCGAGTGGCTACCAACGCCGAGAGGCCCTTCGTACGGGCGGTCGTCACGCACATCGCGGTCGTGCAGCCGGACAGCGACGCCGCGTATCGTCGCACGACTAATTGGCTTGACAAGGTCTTCAAGGAGCACGTGCTGGATAGAGGGTTTGATCTGGAGTACCACGTGGAGGAGACGGAGCGGCGGCTGTGGAAGATCAACGGGATGATTCCGCCTCCGTACCGGAGTGAGGAGGAGAAGATGTGGGCGAGGGAGAACCGGGCGGTGGAGTATGAGGGGGCGTTTGCTGAGGGGGGAGAGGGGAACGCGGGCGGGAAGGCAGCGCTTTAGTTAGTGCCAAGGCTTGGTTTTCTTGGGGTTGATGGATGTGGTTAGGTTCCAATAGGATGGGTTTATGGTATGCTATGGATTATTCCGTGGATGAAAGAGTGCAATGTTTTATATTAGTGTCTCTATCGATGATCAACTCTCATTCATGCAGTCATGGTTTATCGTAATCGTTCCCCTGTACGTAGTCTAATCACTTGCGGAAAGGCACCGGCTCGGGCAAGGTGGCAGGAGTGTCGTTGCGAGCCCGCCACTGGATCAGATGATCGAAGGAAGGCGCATACTCGACACGAGGGGTGAAGGGCTCGAAGTCCCAGAGATAGCCGAGAGTGCGCAGGATCGACGAGGCGGAGTACGACACAGTTTCGCCCTCAACGTCTGTACCCTTCTGCTCGACGTAGCCCTTGCCCACCCACGGGGAGATTAACAAGGTCGGAATACGGCCGCCCAGGCGGTTGAAGGGGAAGGTGTATTCCTCGCCGCTAGGAGTGGTAGCGGTGTAGGTCAGGTTGTCTGGCGCAGGAGCCAGAGGAGGAGGCACATGGTCGTGGAAGCCACCGGTCTCGTCGAAACTAAGGATGAACAACGTGTCTGACCACTGTGGGCCATTGCGCAGGGCCTCGTAGACCTTCTTGATCAGCTTCTCTCCATCTGAGATGAGTCCGCTGGGGTGCATCGAGTTGGTGCCCACGCCGCAGCAGGATGGGTTCAGGTACGTGAACTCGGCGAGATCACCCGCCGCTGCGTCAGTATAGAACTGCTCCAAGGGCTGGACCTGGTTGGTGCGGTTGGCAGTGTAGATCCAGTCGTAGAACTCGGCATCCGGACCCGTGCCGCCCGCGGTATCGTAGTAGTTGATCCAGGTGTGATTTGTCTCACTCAGCTGCTGGAAGATGGATCGCTGCGGGAAAGCGTGTACGGTGAAAGCATCATCATTGCTCCCGTGGCCGTAGGAGGTTCCCGAGGTCAAAGCCGCCCGGTTCGGATCGGTAGGCTGCACACGAGTTAGCATTGCTGTATTACATATGCCGCATTGGATGACTTACACCTGGGATATCGGAGTGCCAGTGATTGAAAACAACATAGTTCTGCACTAGCTGGGTGAGAACTGGCACCTGGTCTTCGGTGTAGTAGTTCATAACCTGGGTGGACAGCTGGGTGCGGTTGGCTTTGCCACCGTATATCCGCAATTGCTCGTGCACAAAGCCCTGTTGGCTAGGAGTCAATGCGCCCGAGGCGATCGCCTCATTGTCCGGCGTGAACGTCCCGTAGAACTCGATGTTATTGCCGTACACCGCGTGGTCAGGGTCGTCGGTGACCGAGTCATAGTCCCACGCCGCGCTGCAAACAGTGCCCTCGGCTGGGTTGCTCACGTTGTAAGGGTTGCAGAAGGGACCGTTGTTGATGGGGTTCTCGAGTCCCTTGATCGTCTGTCCACCAAGAAGGTTGTCGACGGAGCGGTTCTCCATCACCAGTACCACGACATTCTTAACCTTGTCTTTGAGGTTGCTGATGGATGAGTGCGAGTGGGCGTGCCGTGAGGAGGCACCGGGCAGGGCCGAGGCAGCAGCCGCAAAAGCCAGAAGGCCGACAAGGGCACTAAAATGCATGATATGTAATGTCTAATGGTGACAGTGACAGTATGATCAACATGAAGGAATATGTCTTGCTATTTATCCTCGAAGGCAACCCGTCGCGGGTTGAGGAATCGCAGCTGTCCCTCCATGATTCTCCCACGTGCCTGCCTGGAATGCATGGATGGAGAAGGCCTCATTGCACCTGCATCCTCCGACGGACTATCGTACCCATCTGCATCGCGCAGAGCGGACAGAATCCGGGTATCTGGAGAGTGTCAATCCCGTTGACAGACGGTCCTGACACCAATGGGAGAATTGCTGATGACCACGAGAATGGAAAGTAGAGACTCCGGCCGTTGTCCCTGGAGATCCCTGCCTTTTCGATGCAGGAGATCGGCAAGCCCGTGGGCCTCCCAAGAATGCGTATTGGCCGGTTGGAGCAATCCCGGCTGGATGCATGTTGCTAACAAATGGACTACATTCAGATGCCAAGATAATGTTCAAGAAATGCAGAAGAGAAGCTTGAATCAAAAGGGCAAGTCTGCGTGGATGTGGAGAAAGAGCCGGCGGGAAATGGCCGATGTGACACTATAATGGGGTCGCGTCAAACCAATCTTTTTCACGTCAAATACCACCATGCAGCCTCTCAATTTTGGATTTGTCCGTTGCTGTCTCCCACCAAATATGTGATGTGGGTTAAGTATTCTTGAAGATTCTAGAGCTGTGTGGCCCCGATACTGGAGAATTGTTGTCATCTTGCAAGGAATGTAACTTAACTTACCTCGGCTGAGCAATCCGTCTAAATAATTGGTAGGTTACCCCGCCCTGCACTCAATATTGTGAACAGCGCAACAAACTCAACGTTTACGGGTTACACACTTTTCAATAAACCTCAGGAACAAAAATTACATTGATAATCATTACAGATCCACTTCTCCAAAGTCGCTTTCCTCACTCGCATACATCTTTCTCGCCAGACATGAAACATGCACCAAGACGGACGCTTATTCAAAAGCCAACTGCTGGTCTATCACATCGCTCACTTGTTCTTCCATTCCCTTCCATGTCAACCCCAGCTCTCTCTCGGCCTTTGATGTGTCGAGCACATAGCTTGGTCCTTCCTGGGCCTGGATACCGATGGGCAGATCGGGATAATGTTGACGAACAAAAGCCTCAACATCTGCCCATGATCTCGGTGGTGCGGCCAACAAAAATGACTGCAGTCCCTGTATAGAGCTATCCAAAACCTTTACATGCGCAGCAGAAACGTCGTGAACATGAACACCCCGGTACTGAGTGGCGAATAGCTTCCCCGTTGTGATTGCCTGGTACAGCATGCCACAAGTGCCGCCCAGCTGATCGGCTGATTCCTGTGCGTGATTGTGGCCGAAGACAAAGACCGGATGCAGAGTAACCACTTCAAATTTGGGATGCTGGTCACGCACAAAGTCCAGCGTCGCTTTGTAAGACGCGATCTTGCTGGCGTGATACTGATCCAATGGGTTCCACGAAGCAACTCGGGCTGGGTCGACATCTTCAACCTCCGTCGTTTCTACCACAAAACGTGTCAGTGGGACTAGTGCTCGAGACATTTCATCGGAAGAGAGCCATACCTTTCACAATCAATCCATCTCTAGTTGGCCCCAACGGAATGATTGACAACGCCGAGGCAGTCACGACAACTTTCTTGATGCTTGGCACCTTGAGCGCGGAATGCAGGATCGAAACAGTTCCTCGTACAGCAGGGCTTAAGAGATCATCCCCGGCACCAGGCAATGGAGAGGCCAGGTGCAAAGCATAATCCGCTCCCTGTAGTGGCTCGTCGAAGCATCCATCAATTGTCAAGTCGGGAACGACAGCGAACTCTAACTCCTTTGCATAGCGGTCATAAATCCGCTCGAGCTTGGTCGCCTGCTCGGCACGACGGACGACCAAGCGCACGCGATAGCCAGCTTTCAGTACATCCCAGACCACCTGGGAGCCGATGAAACCGGTAGCACCGGTAATCAGAACAAGAGACATATTCTAAGACGAGGCAAGGAATTTAAGTGAATTGAATTGAATCGATGTAGATAGGTCTGAAGCAACTACTTCCCATTGCCGGTCTACGAGCCTGTTATACCACAACTATACCTCCAGGGCTGACAAATGGACGGGCGAGTTTCTTTGTATACCAGTAGACAAGATCTGAGAGGGATTAGTGATCAGTACCTCGGCTTCCGGTACATCTGATTTGATTGGCTCCAAGCAAGAGTAAAAGGCATTCTAACTCCAGTCATCGATGGCAGTTTACGAGTTATAGCCAAATACTATACGAGCCCTACGAGGATACTGCTGTCGGTGAGGCATGTTTGAAGATTTGGTAGAGGTGATTAACCTATATCTTGAATTCATGACGTCATTCATGGCTGCCTCGGTCTCGATCAACATTGCTCTAGTATATTCAAGTGGCAAGCGTGAGAGGATTATCATCAATAAGCCTCTCAATTACATTCTAGAAGATTTGCATGATTTATATTAGAGAAGCGTCTTAGTTATACATCTATGTGTAATTATGGCAACGAATCTTTGAGGCCGGTGAACCTCAACAGATTCCCGGTAAACCCGCTCGAATATATACATTAATACATAGCAGGCCAAGGGGGTCTGTATAGAGCCTTTTCTACTGTTAATAATAGTAGTATTTAGTTATAAAGAGTGATTATTGGTTATCATACAGTTGTAATACAGTTACAATATAGTTATAGTATAGTTAGAATACAGTTGTAGTAGTAAAAAATAGTCTTAAAATAATAAATACTATTATATAATAAAAAGAGTATATTACAAAACTGTATATAACTAGTATTAAAAGTGGATTACTTAATAATTAATTTTAATACTAATAGTTACTTTAAACATTATAGAAGTTTCTTATAGTTTATTTTTATATTAGATTAGTTATCTCTCTATTCTTTAACTATAGGCTAAGAAGTAATAACAGTACTATTAAGATTTTTAAGTATATAAAATAATATTTTAAAATATAAAAATAATAGAAATCTTTATAATATTTTATATAAAGTTAATATTCTATATATACTGTGTTAAAACTGTTGAGGTTAAAAAAGTACAAGCAGACTTTTATAAAAAATCTAATATAAATATTTTTTTAATATTAGAATTAGGACTTATTAGAGCCTATTTACTTAAATATTTAAAATAAGAAAATACTAATAAAAAATCTTTTCGAATTACTTGTAAAAGTTTTATAAGAAAAAATACAGAATATTAATAACTAAGATAGTATATAATTCTATAAAAAAAATAGAATAGAATAGAATAATATTAAATAAATAATCAACTATAAAATAGATAGGAACTAATAAACATTAGTAAGTATAATATAAAGAATATAAAAAACTATAAATTAACTATTTAGAAATCCTAATATAACTCTAAAAAGATAGTATTATATTATTATACTGGATTAGAATACTCTAAGAGTACTCTATTAAGTATATTAATAAAAATATTTTAAAAATTTAGTTTATTAAATAGACTTTTAGTCTTCTAAAATCAAGTTATTTAAACAAAACATATTTCTTAATTATAAAATTATATTTATTTAATAGAATATAGTAATTTAAAAGCTATAAATATAACTAGCAGAACTTTAAGATTAATTAAACTTAGATAAAAAAACTATAATTCTAAGTATTATTAAACCCAAGTCGCAGAAACTGTCGAATCCGATCTATTCAAAAAAAATAGATTATAAGATTATATAATAAAGCCCGATCTGCCCAGGTCTTATAGATTCTAAAAATAAAAATAGAAGTAATTAAAGTTAAGATTCTAGATAGTAAAAAAGTTGTTTTATATCTATCTATATTTCTATTTTCTATTTAATATATTATAGTTTATTAATAGCCTATACTCTATAGTAAATAATAAAAAGTATATTCTAATATAAATATTTAGAACAGTAAGATTTCGAAGCTATTTATCTTTTAAAACTAGTAGTTTATTTATAAACAGTTAGCTAGTTATTTATATTATAAAAGATAAGACTTATTATTATTAAATATAAATCTTTTTAGATCTTAAGATTTAAGTAATAAAATAACTATAATAAAATACTAAAAAGCTTTTTAACTATATATAATAAATTAGAATATTATTAGAATTAGAATAATATAGTATATTAAAGTTGCTAAAATCCCTTGGGTAATAACAGCATAGATCCGAATAATATATTTTAGTAATAAATTTAGTTTAATTTACAAATAAAATATTAGAAGTAAAATTAAAGTATATTTAAAATATTTTTAATAAAACTAAGTTTTATTAGCTTTATATTATAAGACTAGTAGAAGTAAAATAAGTACTTATCTAAATTAAAATAATATCTATATCTAAAAATATTTAAATACTAGCAGACAAGGCTAATAAGTAGGTCTAGTAATTTTTTAAAGTACTATAAAGTATTTCTTTATATTTTTTAGATTTAAAATCCAAAGTATAAAGTTTTAAAGACGGAGACTAAGACTCTTCTAATTTAAATAAAAAATATTATATAGTTAACTAAAAATAAGATCTAATAATAATATAAGTAATTCGAGTAGTAATAAATAAGATAATAGATTCTTTAAATTAAAAAACTAAATCTGCTTAATAGGTAAAAAAAGACTCTTTGTATATTTTTAGAATAATTTAATCTTAAAGTAATACCGACCGTATAAAAGAAAGTCAAACTTTAAGTTATATCTATTATTTTTTAAATAATAATAGATATAATATCCAAACTTAGTACTATAGCTTTAAGTACTAGAATTTTTTACTTATTAAAGCATATTGCTGGTAAATATAATAATAAATATAATAATAACTATATATATTTTATAAAAATATATATAAAATTCTTAAAAAAAAGTTCAGATTTTTTTTTAAAATATTTGAATACTATCTTCTATTTTTATACTATAAAAACCCAGTATCAGAGTAAAAAAATTATTTAAATAATATTATTTCCAATAAGTTAATTCTATTAAAATAAGATAAAAAGTTTTTAAAGCTTTATATATATTTTAATATACTCTAAAGTTATTAATAAATAGTAGAAATAGAATTAACCGGATATTAGACTGCTTAAATAACTACTAGAAATAGCTATATTTATAATATTTAATCTTTAATTCTACTTAAAAAAAATATATCTTAATATATTATTAAAACTTGCGAGTGGGTAGATAAAATATATAAAAAATAATAATTAAATTATTATCTAGAATAGTCTAATAAGAAAGTATAAAGTTAACTTATTCTAAGACTAATAATACTAAGATCTTTAAATATTCTTAATATTTAACTAAAAAGTAAAAATAGTTATAATCTAGTTTAAAAAGACCAGAATAGTTTTTATAAAGTCTAAATAGTTAGTATTATTCTAATATTAGTTATATAATTAGAACAATCTAGTTACTGGTAAAAAAAAATATTCGTTTATCAAATCCTATAAAAATAATCTAATTATATTAAACAGAAATTCTATAGTCCCAGAGTATCTTATAATTCATCTAAATAAAATCATCTAATAGTAATAGATCTTTATTAAAAAAAAATATATACTTATCAGATATAGTTATTAGAGAGAACTCTTATATATAAAAATATCAAAACTTAACTAAATTATTAAAATATTCAGCTATTTTAAAATATAGCTTTTTCTAGCTAAGTTGAGATAATAAAATATAATAAAATAGCTCTAAAAGATTATATATAATCTAAAATTTTTTTAGAATTTTTTTAGTAAGATCTTCTTTAGGCAATAACCAAGAAGAGGACTATATTATTAGATTAATATTAATTTTATATTTTTTAGTTAAAAAAAAAGATAAAAATTTTTTAACAGCTTATTTAAAAATATCTAGTTTTTTTAAAAAAGTTTAAACTAAAAAATTATTAAGTAACTGAAATATCTCTATTAAGCTAGTATAGTTCTTTTAAAAAATCTCTATACTAAAAGTCCAGATTCTAAGAATAAGAAGAAAGTTAGATAAAAAGTTTATAAGCAGAATTAGAAGCTATTTATAAAAAACTAATCTAACAAACTTTTATCTATTACAGGCTTAAAATAAGAAGAGTATTCTAAAAGAAAATATAACCTATCTTAAAATATATATATTTTTATTAAATAAATATTATCGGTATTATTAAGAAAGATATTATTAAGAAAAATATTATTAAGAAAGATATTATTAAAAAAGATATTATCAAGAGAGATATTATTAAGAAAAATATTATTAAGAAAAATATTATTAAGAAAGATATTATCAAGAGAGATATTATTAAGAAAGATATTATTAAAAGAGATATTATTAAGAAAGATATTATCAAGAAAAATATTATTAAGAAAGATATTATTAAGAGATATATTATCAAGGGATATATTATTAAGAAAGATATTATTAAAAAAAACATCTAAATTTATTATATATTAAATTATTAGTAATATATAAAATATTAATAGAAGAAAGGCTTAGTATTAGTCTAATATTAGAATATTCTTACTATTAGATTTCTGTTTATTAAATAAATAAAAAGTCTTAGTTTCTAAATAAACAAAAAGTTAGTTGAATTATAGATATAATAAAAAAAAAAATATATTTAGTAAAGCTGTTTGATTAAATATCTTAATTTCTAGATTGTTAGACCAGCGAAGAATATAAAAATCTGATTTTTTTATTTAAAACATATTTTTAGCTGTAAAAAGAATTAATATATAAAGTAACTAAAGAACTTAAAATAATAGAATAAAAAAAAAAACTACTAATAGTATAGTATCTGCTAAAAAAAAAGAATAGAGTTTATAAAAAAGTAGGATTAAACCCCTCTTTTTTTAGTAGACTATATAATAATAATAATACAAGTTAGATTACTGTTATAAAATTAGTAAAGATATATTATTATAAAAATATTAATAAAATATTAAGTTTAAGAATTATAAATATTAATTTAGAGGTAAAAAAAATAGATATAAAATATATTTATAAATATCTTATAGTATACTTAAAAAATAGATTTATAGTATTATACTATTAATTAAAATTAAGATATATTTATATATTTTAGTATACTAAGTAGTAGTACTAGTAATTAAAAGAATATAAAAATATCTTCAAGTTATTAATTACTACTACTTAATATTATTAATAAGCAGTATTAAGAATAGTTATTATATTCTTTTTAATTATAATATTTAGAAGAAGTCTATTTATTCTGCTTATATATTATAATATACTTTTCTGAAAACTTATCTTTTTAATATAAAGTTAAAGAAGATAACCCTGATATTTTTATAAAATAATTTAAAAAAATCGCTGTAGAGAACTTCTAAAAAAATATAAAAACTATCTATTTTATTTTTTGGATTATAAATATATATCTTATTCTCCGTATAATTTATATTCTTCGTGTATATTATAACTATAATATAATTATTTATTTTTATATTTTACTTTTCTATGTCTAAATCCTTATATTTATATAAAAATAAAAGAATAAGAATAAGTATACAGCTTCTTACCAGACTTAACAGAGTAGTAAGATAAAAGAAACTTAAGATTTTTAGTAAAAAGCTGCTTAATATAGAAACAGCAGATAATATTAGTATTCTTAATTTTAACAGTCTTAAGAATCTGTAGGAATTAGTTAAGAATATACTATTATTAAAAGTCTTTAAAAAAAAGATAATAGTAATAAAATATATATAGATAAAACCGAAACAGACACGGTAACAGATAGTTATATTCTAATAAAAAATTTTAATAGTTTTAATACAGCTTATCTTACAGAACTTTTTATATATATTATATAAATATTAGAGCGCGAGTTATAGCAGAGCTAAATATTAAAATTCTTAATCTTAAAAAAATATTTTTTATTAATTTAAAAAGAAATTAAGTATTAGCCGATATTTACTATTAACTTTTTTATAGGCGGATATTATAAATATATTATATTAAGACTAATAATCTTATTATTAATCTTTTTAATCTTATAAAGCTGGATTAGAAAGTACTAGAATTATAATTTAATAATAACAGTATTAAATATAAAAATATATATACAGTATAGTTTAGATGTAAGATTAACTTTAATAAATAGATTAATATCTAATAATCTAATATTCTTAAAAATACTCTATTAATTCTAGTTAGAAAATTAATCTAATAGTCTAAATTAAAAAACTGCTTAATAAAGCTGTAACTTAATAATAATAGTATTAGATATTAAAGTATATATGTACTAAGTATAGCTTAAATATAAGATTAGTCTTACTTAATAGATAAATAAATAAAATTAAATAGTAATATTCTTTTTATAATAAAAAACTAAGTTTAAAAACTAATCGGAAAAAAAATAAAAAAAAAATTAGATATATTCTTTAACAGTCTTTTTAAATTTTAAATTAAGCTTATTTTTTTGTTCTATTTTTTAAGCTATACTAGAGACCTTATTAGAATTACTAATATTAAGAAGATTATATATAAAAGAATTTGCAGTTATTTTTCTATTTAGCTTATTATTTATATTAATTTAACTCTGATAATTCTAGATTCGTGTATCTAAAACTGCTTAAAAAAAAAATCTGTAATAAATAGTTTCCGAAACTCTTTATATATATATAAACTGTTAAATATTTTTATCAGATACTTACAGTTCTATTTATATATCTAAGTAATATAATTATATTTTTTTTTTTTAATAATTTTAGATATTAATTACAGCTTGGCATACTGCTTTATTAAATAAGCCCGAGTTATAAATTAAAGTATATTATTTAAAAATCTAATTAATTAATTTATAATAAGAAGATTAGAGATTTTTAGACTTATATTTAAGCTATTTTTATTTTAATTTTAAATAGTTATTAATAGAAACTGTTTTTTATATTTAGATAAAAATATCTGCTAACCAGCAAATTTTATAAATTAAATTAAATATCTAGTATAGTTAGTTAAAATTATTATACTATTTAATACAGTTTTTCTGCTTTAAAAACAGATAGTCGAGTTATTTATAAGCTTATTATTCTGTAAGATATAAGATTTAGAATTTTTATATTTTAAATAGTTTTCGAATTTGTTTTTTTGTCTTTTAGTATATCAAATAACTTAGTTTTAATCTTTTAAATATTATCTTTATTAGCTATTAAAGTTGGGAATTATTAAGATTTAAAAAAAACTACCGGTGAGTAAATTATATCAATTTAGTCTAAGCTTTAGAATTTTTTAATTATTATTAATTATGGCTCTCAGGTTTTAGTAAAAAAATCGGAATCTAAATAATAGAATCCGACTTAAACTGAAACAAAAACAAAAAATTATTTTTAAAAAAAATAAAATTATAAGCAGCCTTAGATATTTGGATATTCTAAGTAAAATATTAAAATTTCTGATTTTCTATCTCTGAAAGTTTAGAGGAGTCTTTCTAATAATTAAAAGAAAAATACAGAAATTCTAAATTTAATAATAAATATTTTATTAATCTAGAACTAGATAATACTGGACTTGATTAAATAGTTTTCTAAAGATTCTTTATTCTCTTAATTTATTATAATATATACTGAAAAGTAGGTTATAATATAATCGGAGAATTTTAAATCTTTATTATAGATTCTAAAAACTAATTTTACTGCTGAGATTAAGATAATTTATATAAATTAAACTTTTTTAAAAATTTTAGAATTTAAGGATTATTTTAAATAGACTTTTTATTAAAAATATAAATAGAAGTAGTCTTTTGTTTTTTTATTTTCTATAATACTAACTGACTTTAAGCACCTTTTAGATCAGATTTTTTTTCTAACTGTTATAACTAATTAGTACTATATACTATTTAGCTAAATATTATTAAATATTATATATTTATATATATTCTAATTTCTAAGAATTGTCCACACATGCAGTATTAACTAATAATTATAATCTAAAATCTAAACTAATTTTAATATAAAATCTAATATTAAAATAAGCAAAATATATCTATTTTATTATATAATAAACTCTGGTAGTTAGGCTGTCTTTTTCTAATATTTATTTTTTTTTTTAGAATCTAATCTACTTACTAGTATACTAAGTCAGATTTAAAACACATCCAGTTAATACTAGAAAATTATTTAAATTCTAATTCTTACGCGTTGTTTTATATTTTATATTTTTAATTATATAATTTTTTAGACTTTATAATATAATTTTATTTTTTATATTATAAATATATACTTATCCGAGACGTGTTCTATATATAATAAGTTACTATATTTTAAAAGCTTATCTTTACTAAAAAGAATATATATTAGGCTAATATATTTCTCTTCGAATAAATCAATAAACTAGAAGAAACTTGGATTAAGCTAATTTAAATATCTTCTAAAAAGCAATTTGTCTGGATATATTTCTAGTAATTTATTTAGTATTTTTTTTTTTAATATTAGTATTTTCTTTTTTAATATTAGTAGTTTTTTTTTTAATAGTAATATTCTCTTCTCTAGCAGTAGCAGTCTTTTTAATATTACTAGTATTTTCTTTTTTAGTATTAATAGTTTTTTTTTTAATAGTAGTATTCTTTTTTTTAATATTAGTATTCTTTTTTTTAGCATTAGCAGCCTTTACTTTAATCTTATTATTTTTTTTTATTTTTTTATATGAATTTTGTTTTTTGGTATTTCTAGAGTTTTCGAAAGCCATATCTTTAAGTAAAAAAATAAAAGTCTTAAGAATTTATTTAGAATCAGTAATATTACTTTCTTCGGGGGATATTTTATCTTCAAGATATACTATCTTACTATTTTTTATAACAACTTTAAGTATACTAATATTTTCTTTTTTAGAATCTAGAATTAATACTAAAGACCTTAATAGTTTAATTATTAAACTAAAAAAAGCTTTATTACTCGACCGGTTGTTCAGTACTATCTAAAATATATTAAAAATATAATATTTAAAGATATAAATAATTTTTTTTTAATCTAACCGCTAAAAACACTCTATAGCCTGTTTTTTTTAAATATATAACAATAGTATACTAAAAAAGTATATATTCTGGTAAAATCTTTAAAGATTAAGACCAGTTGAGTTAAGTTAAAAAAATATAATTAAAATTATATATTTTTTAAATTTTTTTATAAAATATATAATAATATTAGCTTTTTTTTTTGCTATTAGACTATTATAAATTATTTCTACGTCAAATCCGGCCTCTTATAAAGTTATTAGAATATAAAATTTTTTTTCCGGAAACTATATCTATATAATTAACTTTTTTTTTTTAAACTATATTAATATATACAGAATTTCTAGTATAACTTATATTTTTAGTATTTCTTAAATAAGTATAACTAGTTATTTTATATTTACTTATAAATTATTTCTACTTTTCTGTTGAGGTTTAGATTATATATAAAATATTTTAACAGTAATAATATTTTTAATTTATTTCTGTTTTTATAAATATTATATTTATTTAGATATTAGTTTATATTTTTTTTGCAAATTAACTGCTTTAAAAAAATCTATTTTTAAAAAAGTTAGTTTAAGCAGAATTATACCAAGCTATAAAACTTCTAAAATTAATTAATAAAAATATATTATAGTCTACCGGTATTATAGATTTTCTCTGTCTAACTAGTTAAATATTATAATATAGTAATTTTTAATCCAGTAAGTTTTATAGACTTTTTATTTTTTAAAATTAAACTTTATATTAAATATTTTATATATTACAGAAGAAATATTCTTACCGATTATCCGGCTATTTTTAAATAGAATTGTAAACGCGAGAATTCTCTAGATTATTAAATATTTTAAAAAAATACGAAACTGTACTAATTATATTTTTTTATCTAGATTTATATAAATAATATATTTTTTAAAAAAAATCTTGCTGAAAATAAGATTTATATAATAAATATCTAAAAATATAGTTAGAATCTTTTTTACAGCTGCCGGTCTTATTATTTTAGATATTAAACATCTTTTAAAAAATAATTATAAATATCTAATAAAATTACTGTTATAGTTATTAAAAAAAAATATTATTATAAATAGAAGATTAAAATTGTTTCTGATCTACTATACAGCCTGGGATATTTCTAATATCTTATTATATAAATTATAGGTTTTATTTAGAATAATAAGCCCAAAATAATCTTTAATATTATTAGAATAGTTTTTTAGATAATTTTCTTTATTTTTAAACTTATTTTTATACTTATATATATACCAGGCTTTAATATCTAAAATATTATAGCGGCTTTTAAATATATTATAATTATTTAATACAACTGTTAAATATTATTTTTATTTAGTAAAGATTTTATAATTAGCTGTTAATTTATTATTAATTTATCTAATATTCTTCCGGCTTTATATTTTTTTATAGTATATATATAATACTAACTATTTTATAATATTTAAAATCTTAGTTTATTATTAGTAAATCAGATATAGTAGTATTAGTACTAGAATCAGCTTTTTTAGTTTTTCTATAATAAGTTTATTTTTAAACTTGGTTTTTTTTCTAAGATATACTATATACTTTTAGAAGTTAATTATAAAAATCTAATATTAAGATTTTTTAGATTACTTATTATAAAAATAATACTAATAGATTATTATATTTTTTCTAGTCTAACTGTATCCGCTAGTAATATTTTCTATACTATTTTCTTAATTATAATCTTAATAATAGTCCAGATTTTAATAAATTATTAAAACTTTAATACTGTAGATATAATTATATCTAATAAATACAGATACTCTAAATTTTTAATTCTAAGATTTTAATAGACTTTTAAATAATTTTTTTTTTAATAATTAAGATTATTAATAGACTGCTGGATTTACTCCAGCTTTTTAAGCTTCTCGGAAGTAATTTTTATTAGATTATTTTTCTTACTTATTATCAGTAGAGCTTTAAAATCGGATATAACTAAGTATTTTAATATTTTAAAAATATTATTTTTAATATTTTTAGTAAACTTTTTAAAACTATTTTTATTCTTATTTTTATTTATTTTTTCGACGAGTTTTTCGGCTTCAGTAAGATTTCTTAACTTACTTAAAATTAATACTTAATTTATTTTTACTACTAATCAGAAAAACTTAGTTAGATTATAAATATTTAATTTATAAAAGAATTATAACTGTTTTTTTCTGCTTAAGGCCTCAGCTTGCTACTAAAGCTTGTTTTTACTAAGATCTAATTTAAAAACTCCGGTTTTTAAGTCTTTTATATTATTAGATAGCTTTATTACTATTTTTTTTATATTCGTCTTTCTCTTTTTTTTAATATAACGATCTAACTTTTTAGTTTTATATAGGTTTATATCTTCTATAAGAGTTCTTTATATTAGTCTAATATCTAATATTTTTAGTTATTTTACTTATTTTTGAAGTAAACAGTTCTAAAAATAGAAGTTTCTTCTAATTTTTAGTTGATTTAACTAGATAAGTATATTATAATAAGAATAATATAGATCTTCTAGATAGTCTTTTTTTTTTTATTATTACTTATATTCCGCCGAAAGAAAACATCTTTATAATTTATCTTATTAATATATTTTATTATTTATAAAAAGCAAGTAAAATAGTCAGCTTTATTCCAGCTCTACTTATTTAAAATAAATACTAAGAATTATTATTATTTATTTATTTTATTATAAACCAGATACTTCTATACTGTTTCTAGTAAGATACTTCTTCTTTTTCTTTTTATATATTTTAAGCAGTTGTCTTACAGTTCGATCTAATATAATTTAACTAATAATAATTTCAGCCAGTTAAGCTATGATTTATATAAAATTAAATATAATATTTTCTATAATTCTGTATATTTTTTTTTAAGATTAAATTTTATTACTTACTTATTTTTGTTCTTATTATTATTATCTAAATATATATTATCTAGAAGCCTTCTATATATAGCTAATAAACAGATTAATTTATTATACAGCCCGATTATATTACTAGATATTATAGAGAATTACTATATATTATAGAAAATCGCTGTATATTACAACGAAGAAGAAAAGATATTATTATATATTATAAAAAATTACTGGGCGTTGCTCTATAATTTTAAAAACTACTTATAAAAAAATATTAAAATCTTAGTTTTAAAGCTGAAATAAATACTGAAACTTAATTTTATTTATTTTACTTATAAATAAAAGAAGGTAGATATTAAGAATATTAAGAATATAAATTTTAAAATATATTTAAAAAAATAAAAAGATTAGTACAGAGAATAAAAAAATAAAAAAAAATTAATAAAGAAAATAAGAAGATAAAGAAAGATTAATATAAAGAATAAAAAAATAAATAATAAAAAATATAAAAATTAAAATATATTATATAAAAAAGAGATTTTAGCCTTTAGTAAATAATTATATATATAAAAAATTAAAAAGACTATATTAAGAAAAAAGTAAATAGTAAAGTAAGGTTTTAATAAAATAATACTTATTTTTAGTAAGATTTCGATAAAATAATATCTATTTTTAGTAAGATTTAAATAAGATTATATTTACTTATATTTTAGTTTATAAAATAAAACAGTTATAACAATAGTTTGAATTACTATTATAAATAAGTATAAATAGAAAATATAACAGTTAGTATAACTCTAAGATTAAAGTATATTATAATAATAAATAGTATAAAAACTACTTTAGATCTAGTAGAAAAGGTATAGTTTTAGTATAATCTATTATTTATATAAAGATTAGTACTCCTAGATTTAAAGAGCTTATAATTAGTCAGAACTTTATACAACTTTATTATAACTCTATATAACCGGAGCAAACCGCAGTATAACCACTGTAACTTACCCCCTCGGCCCGCTATGTATTGACATGAGGCCTCGCGACAAATAAAATGTAGTTTTTGTTTGGACTTGGTAAGGAGATTCCAGATATAATAAGTCATCTTGATTAGCTTCAAGAGCAGCAAAAAGCATTATCAGACTTACATGGCGAGACCACTTCTGTGGCAAAAATGTCGTGTTGAGGGGTTGATGCCTGATCAACCAGGCTGCAGAAGGCTCCGGTCGCAAATCCCAGGTTGTCAAAAATAGGATTAGCGCGAAAGGCGGATTCCCCCCTGGTTTCTATTTTTGATCCCGAGTCTTCGTTCGCTCCTGGCGTCCCTGGTCAACACCAGGTATCGGTCTGACAGACCGATGAACCAGACACAAATGAACCTCAATGACGCTTTCTTTTACTGTCACTACTTGATCGTCTCTTGACTGTCTTCTCGCGAAGAAAGAATGTCCCCATGATCTCCCCGCTTGCCTCCTCCAAGGCCGGTCCCCGCTGGGTTCCCCGCCGCCGATATGGGTTCCGCCGACGCGTCGCCCTCCTCGTGGGCCTCGGCTTAGTGATTTGGACAATGCTCCAGGTCCTCTCGATTCACCACCACATCGCCCTAGTGGACGCTCGCCCTCCTCCCCCGCTACCCTCCGATCGTATCTTCATCGCCAGTACTCATTGGAACAACGAGCGCATCCTCCGAAGCCATTGGAATGACGCCGTCGTTGACTTGGTCCGGACCCTTGGCTCTGAGAACGTCTTTGTGAGCGTGTTGGAAAGTGGTAGCTGGGATGACAGTAAGGGAGCTCTGCGCGAGCTGGATACAAGACTAGACCGACTTGGTGTGCGACGCAACATCACTCTGTCCGACACAACACATCAGGATGAAATCTCCGCTCCGCCCGGGCGTGATGGCTGGATTAAGACCCCGCGGGGACGGACAGAGCTTCGACGCATTCCATACTTGGCTCGGCTACGCAACTGGACTTTACAACCATTGGAAGACTTGGCGCGACAAGGGATCACTTTTGACAAAGTGCTTTTCCTGAATGATGTCGTGTTTACGGTATGGCCTACTCCAACGCTCGAAGCAACCGACGAGTGTGTGACTAATGGGTGAAGTTTTAGGTCGACGATGTAGCGACCTTGCTAAATACCAATGACGGGGTCTACGGGGCTGCTTGCTCCTTGGACTTCTCCAAACCCCCTCTATATTACGATACCTTCGCTCTGCGTGATTCCCAGAGCGATGAGCACGTCATGCAGACCTGGCCATACTTCCGCTCTGGCAGCTCGCGTCGAGCACTCATCAGCATGGAGCCAATTCCAGTCAGAAGCTGCTGGAACGGGATGGGTAGGTGATACATCTGCGCCTGGTGTTGTACCAGACTGACTCTCTTAGTGGTAATGCCCGCCACGCCTTTCGTGTCCTCTCCACCACTGCGATTCCGTGCTGTCCCTGACTCCCTTTCGCTATCTCACCTTGAAGGCTCAGAGTGCTGCCTCATCCACGCTGACAACCCTTTGTCTCAACTCCACGGAGTCTACCTAAATCCTCAGGTCCGCGTCGGGTACAATCCAGAAGCGTATGCTGCGGTGCATCCGACTCGGGCATGGTTGTCCTTGCAAAATCTTGCCGTGGCTCTCTGGGAGAATCGGATTCGCCGCTGGACGACCTCTTCCTATTTCAAGATGCAAGTCGTTCGCAGTCGTGTCGCGAAGTGGGAGAAGGATCATCCTCGGCAGCGAGAAAGCGGTGGTTTTTGCTTAATCAATGAAATGCAAGTTCTGGTCGCCAACGGTTGGGCGCATGTCTGAGTTTGCAGCATGTGTTCCACTTCAATTGAGATCATTTGCAATCCCACCAAACCACAAGCTATTGTGATGAAGACGGACTTGTTTTGTTGTGTGAGCTCGAATTTGCGCCTCTCGGCAATAGCCACGCCCTTACCACAGAGACTCGCTGATCGGCTGCATTTCGGCTCACCCAGTTCTTCAGAAACGCCCCCAAAGTATTGGTCGGCTATGTCTTGAAGAAGACAGCTGGTTCGAGTCAATGCCCAATATTAATATAGACTAGTTTACGAATGCGTGACTTGTCCCGTCCCATTCACCCCGTTGCATATAAGGGGCTTGAAAAGACGGTGTAGGTTGGTGCACAGCGCAAACATTCCCAAACCTTTAATCTAACCCTTCAATCGGATCCAGTCTATTCCACCGAATTACAATCAACCAGTTTGTGCCCCGTCGAGGAGGCAAGATGGGACCCGTGGTTCAATTTAAGCTCAAAGCTATGTTAAGTTGAACATGAAATCCAACAAGATCATTGCCTCAATAGAATTTCAAATGCGCCAAGACCAATCGCTTCAAACATGATGAAATCCCTTCCGGTCCCAGAAAGAAATAAACTTCTTCAACAAGTGCGCGTCAAACGGTCGAAACCTGATCTCTGGATTGTCACTGAGAGCCTTAAGTGCGTTGTCGCACCGATAGACCGGACTGTACTGGCTAGCTTCCCATCGCGTTAACTGCCCCAACACCCGCTCCTGGAACAATGGCATCAACGGCGTCAATAATCCGTCTGCATCGCTGTGGGTCACCCTTTCAACCCACTGTTCAAAATCGAGTAGTTCGAGGGGATAGCCTGCCTCCTTGAGCACGTCGCAGGTTTGTTCGACCGTGACAGAGTTGCTGACATCCGGTGACAACAAGCTGTACGAGCGTCCCAAATTCTCATTGCGGGTCGCAATGGCCATCATCGCGTCAACCACGTAGTCGACTGTCACGTACTCCAGACGTTGATCGACCACTCGGGGAAAGGCACCGACCTTGATGGAGCCTATCAATAGGCGGGCCACGAAATCGTCGGGATTCATGGCTCCTGTCTGGCTGTGGCCAACAACAAAACCTGGCCGGTAGATGGCCACCGGCAAGCCACGGTCCCTCATCCGGCGCACCATCGCCTCCGCTGTCCACTGGCTCTGCGCATAACCCAGGTCATACCGAAGGCCCTGAATGTGTGGCTGAAGGGGATCGTCCTCGTAGATCTCTTCTGTTCCCAGGATGTTCCCTGTTGGCCCCCAGACATCAATACTAGATACGTAATGAAAGCTTTTACGACGACCTGCGGCGGCGAGGTGGAGGATGTTTCTGGTGCCAACGACGTTTGTCGTGCGGTGCTCTCGGTACGACTCGCAAAAGTTGACTTTGGCTCCAAGATGGAAGACCACTGATGCCCAGTTTGAAAGCCATGTGAACTTCTCCTGTCCGAGGCCTAGATGCCAATCAGTGAGGTCACCTTCAAGCACGAGAATCTTCTGCGTGTATTCAAGCTTGTCAGGCCACACGTCGTATCGCTCAAGAGCTTGCTGAACCCGAGCCCAGGCACTTATGTCTTTCCTGCTACGCGCGAGGCATGCAATCTGCTTCACTCCTGGTCGTTGCATCAAGTTAGACAGAAGGTGGGCCCCCACAAACCCGGTCACACCAGTGATGAACACACGACCCTCGCCCTCGGCCTCCCATTGAGGCACCATGTCAATGTCGTCAACAAGAAGCACATCTTGCTTCCATACCCGAGTATCGTCAGGTGCTTTGTTGTGTCGAGGCTCGCTAGGCTGGATCAAATCCAGCATCTGCTTGAATTGAGAGTGGCCGTGGAGATCGTGCATCGAAACCTGAACGTCAAATTCCTGGCGTATCTGGCTAATCAACGAGGCAGCCTGAAGTGAACTGGCGCCTAGAGAGATGAAGTCGTCATCATCAGACACCTCTTCGGACAGATGTAACAGGTTTGTCCAGAGTCTCCGAAGTTTTCCTGCTTTGTCATGTGGCCCTTCACCGTTGGGCACTGTGCTCTCTGTCTTGTCCTCCATTTGCTTCTCCTGCAAGGCGTCAAGTCGCTGCTGAGTCAGAGCCTTACGATCCACTTTGCCGTTAGGTGTCAGTGGAAAATCGCTCAAGAACTCAATTGCGTTGGGAACCATGTAATGTGGGAGACGCTCTCGAGCGTAGTCCATGAGCGATTCCTCGTCCAGATCTTTAGCTGACACAAAGGCAACCAAAGCATGGCCTTCTCCCTCTGTCAAAGGTGGCTGATGAATCAGAACTGCTGAGTGAACCGCATCGTGCGACATGAGCGCTCGCTCAATTTCGCCAAGCTCAACCCGAAAGCCTTCATGCTTAACCTGGGAGTCGTTCCGGCCAATGAAATCCAGGCAATCGCTGTTCTCGCGCCACTCGGCCAAGTCTCCAGTCTTGTACAGACGCACTGTGCCTTCGCCAAGGCCCAAGTCCTCTCTGCTCATATCAACAAATCGCTCTTCGTTATGCTCTTTTCGGTTCAAGTATCCGGGCGTCAGTTGTGGTCCGCCAAGGTGGATTTCCCCTTGCTTGCCGCTCTCATGCACGGGCTGTTGATCTTCGTCAAGTAAGACGAGCTCCAAATCCCCCACCGCCTTACCGATACCAATGCGGTCTCTGCCAGTTTCTTCAAGTGTGACTTCCTGCATAGTAGCCAGGGTCGCACACTCTGTTGGCCCATAGGCATTCCAGAGATGCTCAGGAGCGCCCTTTTGCAGCACATCTTTCATGGCACGCACATTTGCCACATCCCCTGCGGTAATGACATGCCGCAGGGACGAAAATGCTGTCGGGTCCTGAGTACTAGTGATAGTAAATAGGGCAGTGGTGATGATCATCACGGTTAGCCGGTGTTTTGAGACTGTTTCAGCTAATGCACCCGCGCTGATGGCCGAGTCGCGCGGGATAGCGACCACAGTGGCACCTGAAATCAAGGTCACCCAGATCTCATACAAGCTCAAGTCAAATCCCGGGTTGTTGAACTCGGCAACACGGTCGTTCTTCAGCAAGGGGGTCGTTGGTGTTTTGTTGGCAAGATGCAGGATGGCCTCGGCTTGGATCTGAACCGGTTTGGGCTTTCCAGTCGATCCAGACGTGAAGAGAATGTGGCTGCGTTTAGACGGGTCCTTGAACCCTTTGGGGAGCTTCTCATCCAGTGTTCTTCCGCCGGTCACTTTTGGGAATTGAACGAGCTTTCGGTCGGGCCAATTCAGCGAAGAATCCTCTTCAATCAGGATCGTTTTGACCTCGATTTCTTCCAAAAGGTCCTTGATGCGCTGTTCTGGGATTGATGGCTCCAGTGGGACACATGTTCCCCCAGCCAAGCGCACCGCCAGCTGAGCAACAACCTGGTTGATGCCAGGGCCCAACACAATACCCACAGGCTCGTCGGGGTCAAGGTCTCCCAGCTCGCACGACAGATGACCTGCTTCTCCGAGCAGCTCGGCGTAGGTCAGGGATGCCTGTTCGTCTTCGACGGCGACAGCATCCGGATTCTCCTGAGCGTGGTCGTAAATAATTCTCTCCATGATGGTTGTGCTGGTGGCTCAAGATCAAGTGATATTGTAGTAAAAGTATGGTTGTTTTAATTGTTCGGGGTTGTTATAGTCTTGTGCAAATGCTAATATCCTTTGAAGAGTTCTTCGTCGGTGACTGTGCTTCTTCCTCACTTTCGACCGCCCTTGACACGGCTTTATATCCTTGAGCCTGGTCTGTCCCCATACCAAAGGTCACTCTCCACGATCCTCTTCAGATTGACGCAGCACGCTTCCATACAATGACGTATGTGACCCTACGGAGAACTTGCTATCTCGGCGTCTAATTCTTCAGCTTTCTGGCAATTGAAGCCTGGAGGGCCACACTTGAAGACAGGAGACGTCACTCAATGCCAGAAACGTTCACGAGCATGAACCTTAAGGCAGACTATAAACAATGACATCTGACAACCTGCTTTTCCTACTGCAGGGCAAGTTCGACTGGATGGCTAATTGCACCGAAGGTGCTATCAACAGGGTGTCAAACCAGCCTGTCGGGAATAGCGGTCGCTTCAGGTAGTCGTGACGCTACACCGCAGGTGACCTGCTGAGAAACCTCCTGAAGGGCGCGCGCGGGGGCAGTATCCGATGAATGACTATCTCTTCCCCGATCACCCTTACAGAGAAGTCCAGAATAAGAAATCGCTCACATGACTCAGAATGGTGCTTTCGAACCACACTCTGCACGGGCGAGAACACAAACAGGGAAGGTGGTAACGGCTCCTTACAATCAGTAAGGGGGCGTGGCACAGACATTCGCATGTAGGCTGATGTCATTCCACAATCAACACTAGTTTTCAGGCTGTGAAGAACTTTGAAGAAACAAGATTTTGAAGATGACTAGACATGATTCGTGGGTTGACCAAGCTCTGCAGCTTCTCGACAATCTGTCAACTTTATCTTGACGCAACTTCCCGCCAATCCTCGCCACCAGGGTCTAATGTGGTTCTGGTCGAAAGGTTTGGATGACTTCAATCATACTCAATGGATGTGTACTTCCAACACAGAAACTTCGGTCGTCGATGCCGACCATTAGCCGGGTTAGAGTAGGCGAGGGGTAGGGTCCTCTACTGGCGGCAAAACTATATAAACCCACTCGATCTCAAGGTGGACTGTAGAAGGAACCACAAACACAGCATCGCTCACAGTGAAAAGTGGAAACATCACTTCCAGCCTGAATACCAGAGAACATGTCCGGCGAAAAGGTCCTCAATTCCAAGCTCCAAACCCAATTGGAGCAGCGTGAGCGCCAGAAGCGCCTTATGCAGCCTCCTAGTCCCGGTATGGTCAACCAATTGGTCGACTTCGGGTCCAACGATACCCTGTCCATCGCGACCTCGCGGGCGCTGACCAAGGGCTTTCTGGAGCAATTGGACGCGCACCCCAACTTCATCGTGGGCAGCACCTCGACGCGCATCTTCGAGGGCACAACGCACTACTTGGATGACATTGAGCGAGACCTGGCCCGTTTCCACAAGGCTGAGGCGGGCCTGTTCTTCAATTCCGGCTTCGACGCCAACGTCGCCCTGTGGTCGACCGTCCCGCGTCCCGATGATGTGGTCGTGCATGACGAATACATCCACGCCAGCATCCACGACGGGATGCGACGCGGTCGCGCGCAGACCCGGTCGTTCGCGCACAACGACCTCAAAGATTTCCGGCGTGCCCTCGAGGCCCTCCGCGATGACCAGAAGGGGGTCAAGGACGGCAAGAGCGTGGTCTTTGTGGCCGTCGAGTCGTTCTATAGCATGGATGGTGATGTGGTGCCCATCCAGGAGATGCTGCGCATTTCCCAAGAGGTGCTCCCACAGGGCAATGTGGTGTATGCCATGGATGAGGCGCATTCGAACGGGCTGATTGGACGGGACGGATCCGGGCTGGTGTGTCATTATGGATTGGAGAAGGAGATTGGGATCCGGGTGCATACTTGCGGCAAGGGGTTGGGGTCGACGGGGGGTAAGCTCCCTTTTGGTTGATCACTTTGAGAATTTCACTAACTGGTTGTTGATAGCTGTTGTTCTTTGCTCGGAGACCATGCGTATGTCCATGATCAACTATGCCCGCAATATCGTGTTTTCGACCGCGCCATCGTTCGTCACTGTGGCGGCTGTGCGCGCGGGCTATGAGTTGGTCGCAAGCGAGGAGGGCGAGCAGGTGAGTCTTTCCCCCGCGGCTATCTCTACCATCAGCACTAAGAAGTGCAGCGACGCCGTCGTTTGCAGCAGAACACGCGCTACTTCGAGCGCATGGTGACTCAACACAAGCAATGGGCCGAAGTCAGCAAGCAGGGTATCATTCAGATTCCCGGGTCCGAGAACTGGGGGTCGGGTCCGTTTGAGACACCCATCTTTGCCTTGATCACCCCGGGCGGCGAGGAGAATGAGCTCGCGGACCATATCCGGGGGAATGGGTATTGGGTAGACTCGGTGCACTATCCGATTGTGCCGAAGCAGCTGGGACGCGTCCGGCTCACGGTGCATGCGGATAACACCAAGGAGCAGATTGAACGAGTGGTCGGGGTGTTTATGGAGTGGGCCGGTGCTAGGGTTAAGAAGGAAGGGAGGAGGGCGAAGTTGTAGCTTTCTTGCCTTTGTTCTCGACTATTGTGAATAGGTCTGGGTGGTTTTATTGGTTGTGCGTCGTCTGATTCTTGTCTTTCTTGTCTGGATTGTTTCAATGTACGGTATATCATTCCTGTACTATGCTTGCTAGTGGGCAAGGGGCTTTTCTGCCAAACCCTCTGTGTCATGCATCAGACTTTTGGAAATAGATCGCATAGTAAATGGAATGTTTGCATAGATACTGTATTACTCGAATGTGTAAATACATTAATAAACATAGTGTAAGAGTTGCCGCGTGCTGATTAACCAGACCAGTGGTGCTCCAGTAGAGTGGGTTGACTCTCCTTGCAGCATAGTCAACACCTGAGCATGACATTTTTACTGGACACCGTGGTTGACTTTCGTAGCATCTACCAACTTGAAGCGACGATCACATTAATTGAATTCTGGGGGTAATATGTCAGCCCTACAGGCAATACCAGCACCTCTAAGATGATCTACTCCCTGCAATTGCTTCCAGCCTGTCACTTTAATAGCAAAACCGAAGTGGAGCCGCTCTTTTGCCCAAGTGGGTCTTTCGCGCAAGAAAGCAAACAAAATTCTCCACTGCACTTTTCAGGGGCCTCTTCCAGAGAATTCTGCCTAAAATTACCACATGAAATGTTGAGATGTCGATACAGTTGAGCTGAAACCCACATGCGCCGACCAATCTAAATCAGTCAAATGAAGTTTTGCAAAGCGCGCCCTCCACCAGCCTATCCCACCTAGAGCGACTAGGGCGTCCCCACTTCAGAATCATCATGCCTACCTCCGGCCCCTAAAAGCTTGAATCACCCATCGCGTCTTCGGTCCCCAACTAAACCTGCAAGCAACTGTCCCCGCCATGGCAGCCAAAGCGCGAGCGGAGGTGGAACCCCTCCCCAAAGCCCTCCTCCCCCTCTACCACCGCATCTACTGCTTCCTCTGGCTCTGGGGCCTCAAACTCATCGCCACAATACACACCATCTACAAGGACCTCATCCACCCGCCCCTAGCCAGCACCCACCCAACCCTAACCCTGCACCTCCCATCGCGCCCGACGCTGCAAACCCGCATCTTCTACCCGCCCACCTACACGCCGGGCCAACCGACCCTCCTCCCAACGTACATCAACCTGCACGGCGGGGGCTTCGCCGTCCACACGGCGCGCTTCGACGACCCCTTCTGCGCCTCCTGGAGCAAGCGCACGGGCATGCTCGTCCTCAGCCTGGACTACCGCAAGATCCCGCTGCACCCGTTCCCGACGGCCATCCACGACGTGGAGGCGCAGATCCTCGACCTGCTGGCGGACCCCACCGCCCTGCCCATCGACCCCACCCGCTTGGTGATCGGCGGCTTCAGCGCGGGCGCCAGCCTCGCGCTCGCCGTCGCGCAGCTGCCTGCCCTGAAAGGAAAGTTTCGGGCTGCGATCTGCTACTACCCCATCGTGGACTTCAGCCACTCCCCGCCGGACAAGATGCACGCCCGCCCCTACCAGGACTACTGGCGCGATCATCTGGGCGACGCCGGCTGGTGGATCGATTGGGGCTATGTCTGTCCCGGCCAGGATCGGAGGGATCCCCTCCTCAGTCCGTGGTATGCGGCCACCGAGGATCTGCCGGAAAGGGTGTATATGGTTGCGGCGGAGTTTGATTTGTTGAGGGTTGAGGCGCAGGAGATGATTCATCGGTTGGCCGGGTTGGAGGGCAGGCGGGATAAGGAGCGCGCGTTTGAGGTGGGGGGGTATAAGTGGACTATGGCCAGGGGGTGTAGGCATGGGTTTACGCATGGGGAACCTAAGGGAAGGAGGTCGAGGAGGGTCAGGGTTAGGGAGGAGATTTGGGAGGAGGCCAGGGGGTGGCTGGTTAGGGGTGGGATTTTGGGGTAGTCTCATGGAGTTGTCTTGGGGTTGGTTGAGCTGTGATGGGGACGTGGTTTTTATTTTTTTGTATATAGATTGGAGTGTAGAGTGGATATAGATTTAGAGGGCTGGATATAGAGTTATGATAGAGCTGAATGTAGACTGCTGGTATGCTATGTTCCTGACCAAAGATGCATTTCAGTGATGCTATGCCCTGTAAGTGTTGAGACAGACTACATGGATTCCTTTCGATGTCAATGCATCTGGTTCTCAATGTTATGGACTAGAGAAGTTGTATAGTAGTGCGATTGTGATTGACTGTGTTGCAACGTGCCGATACCGGCCGGTGCTGACCAGGCCCCGATGCGGCTAAAGTGTGGCTGGTGCAGAGCAGACACTCAAGCCTCTAATGCCACCGGATTGCCCGTCCTTGTTCTTGAGCGCTTCGACATCGTTGTCAATATGCTGATAGTTTCTGCTTCCGTGTAGGTACACCTCCGTGCGCTTGTTTGTCCTGAACTGTAAGATTGAGTGAATTTCGAGAGCAAGCAACCTGTGTGGGGTATAATCTCCTCGTGTGTCGAGTCTGTCTCTTTTGTGTCTGTGTCACGTGGTTTGTGGCATAATGGCTGTCGGTCAGTTGCACAAAGTGTCGGGGCTCATTTGGGAAAGTAAAACAGCCACAAGTGCCCTGACCTTTGGCCAAGCCACCGTAAGGCCAGTGATAAGATTTCTGACGTAGCTCTAACCCATGCCAACCAACCAGGTGATGGTGAGCCTCATGAGGCTGTGCAATCTCACCCTCCATATTGCGACCCAGGCAGAATGATTCCTACATAAGAATAGACATCTGCCATCATACAGAAGCATCGCGTTCTCAACATTGTAAGCGAGTATCGGTACCGGAGTCTTATCAACAATCCCAAGCACTCCACCAAGTCCTGGAATGGCTCCAAAGCAACCCTACGAGGCAGCCCCGCCCTACCAAGAAGTAAGTCCCCACTGCGTCATCACCCCTGCCAAGCTGACATCAACTCTTAATCTCACAGTACTCGGAAGTCGCACAAGCAGACCAGGATGACCTGGAATCACAACCGTCACCATCCCACCACCACGGAGACACCGATCCGACATCCGCTATTCCTCTGGTCACCTCGGTGATTACCACGCCCCATGAGCACTGTGATGCCTGCGAGCGGATCATCGCCCGACGAGAGCAGAGACAGAATCAGCTACAATGTTGTGGGATGGTTGCAATTGTCTTTGTGATGCTGTTTATCTGTTTGACAATTATGGGGGCGGTGTTTGCGAGGGTCAAGGCGCATGATGATTGAGAATTTCTATGACTACGGAGCCTCTAGTTCTGGTGTTGGTCAAGAACTGAACACAATACCCGGGCTTAATGATGGATCGCTAGACTCATGGAGAAGACAGCAGCTAGTCGAGGTACTTGCGAATGTTCGCAAGATTGAATATAGCCGACACACCGTACCGTGCTGCCTCGTTTGTCGTAATCCAGGGCGCCTCCTCACCCTCGGAGAAATAGGTTGGCGCCGCGGTCGGCGTCACTGTCCATTGGTGGTCTTTGGTATACCCATCCGTTTCGAAGAACTGTTGCCAAGCTGCGCGGGCTATTTCGGCGTCATCACCGCGTCTCGCCGCGAAAGCAGTTAGTGTAGAGTGGCTCTGTCGCCATGTGGCTGTAGCAGGGAACTCGAAGCCGTACTCCTCGCGCTGAACATCCGCCCCGCCGTTGTAAGACCGACAATATGTCAGGTAAGCCTTCAGGAACGCATCCACGGCCGCTGGATGTTCGCTTTCAGCGTAGTCGACGAGCTCCGATACCAGTTCCGGGAAGCCGAATAGCATCGACAAGTGCGAGATGGCATACGGTCGCGTGGGAGGCGGACATGTGCGCACTTCTCCCGTCTTCGTGTGGAGTAGAATTGCCTTCGTAGCGATCCCATATTCTAGGTTTGCGATGCCCTCAAGCATTTTCAGCAGACGATCTCTACCCTCCGTCCATCCCGGCTCCCGTCTCTCCCATGCGGTAAGCCACGACGCTGCTAACGCGCCCCCGTCAAGACAGATGTCCGTCAGTGCAAATCCTTCCGAAATCGCGCCGTGCTGCTGGACTTTCCGATGGGCGTCGAGTCCCAGCAGCGCATGCTGGCAGTCCTGAAGCTCGGCGATCAGGACTCCCGTTCGTTCGTCCCCGGTCAAATAGTAGTAGAACCGTCGATACAGCACGTTGGAGATCCGGAGCTGTTTGCAACTGTCGCTGAAATGCTGCACCCCATGACGCGTTCCGAAACCCTTGAAGCGGCCGGAATGGTACACGTCCACTTCGCTCGTGTGGCGGGTCATGGCCTCGGCCATCCGAAAGACATCCGCTCGCCCGGAGTGCAGGAAATACAGCCATAGCCATAGGTCTGTGGACAGCTCGCTGTTGTCCCAGGCAAACCCCCCGACGTCGTAGCGCCACGCGTGTCGGTGGGGGTCGTACGTGTGCTGCACGTCGCCGTAGTCCCAGAAGCCGTACCAGCGGTGTTGCTCGACCTGGCGCTGGTAGTGGGTGAATAGGGTATTCAGATTATGTTCGATGTTTAGTTCAGTGGCTGTGGGGCTGAGGCCAAGGAGGCGAGTGTCCGGGGCCCATGTGCCGTGAAACACGCCAGCCTTGTATATGGTCTCTGAGGTGGGGAGCAAGCGAGGGGGGTCACGGACTAGAGCTGAAAATGCGCTTAGGTCGCTGTCAGATGGGGTCCCGTTGCTGTATGGTCGAAGGAAGAAGACTGCCGTTCGACCGATCCCGTTGGCTGTACCGAAGCCGGGCTCGTAGTCCTCGTATGTGGCCTTGAGTGCCTTGAGTTGTTCCTCGTAGGTGTCCAGACCGAGTCCGTCGTGGTATGGATGGGTATTCAGCGGTTCTGCTAGAGGTGAGTACATCCATATCGTTGTTGATGCTTTGTCGGTGGTCAAATTGCTCAGATCGATTTGGGTGGGGTACTGCTCCCAGAAATTGGTCATACCCACTGCCAGGCCACCGCGCTGTGCGGAGCCAATGTATGCAATGCCGGAATATCTGCTCCCTCCTGTCACCTTCACCCATGAACGGCCTTGTTTCGTTCGCTTCTTTAGCGTGAATCCATCGGGGGATAGCTGACTGAGGGTATAGTCGTTCCAGGACGGAACAGAAGATAGCCATGGGGCATCTGTAAGGGTCACGGTTCTTCCGGCGGTCTGGTCGATGCGATTTTGCATGCTAGGGCCATGCCACAACCCTGATAGGCCTTGCACTTCTTCCCTCAGAATCCCTCCTGTGGGACCTATGAAGCGAATGTGGCGGTTGTAGTGCTCGATACCGCGAAATGGTACCGAGAATCTGAGACCGAGTGAGTTCAACGGTTCCTCGGGGTGCAGGTCATGGATGAACGAGAAGACGACTTTAAGCGGCTGCGCATCGGAGTAGAGGTAAACTCGCACGTCGAATGGTAGATGCTCGCTGCCCTCATATACAACATGTCCAGAGACTTTGACAACTGCTCTCGCCCAGGTGAGGTTTTCAATGGCACTCTTGTGTACGACTGTTCTATACTCGTGGTTGTTGATCGACGAGACCACAGTAGCGGCGGAGGACACTTGTTGTCCATCCAAGGAAATGTTCTCAAACAATGTCGGAGAACTCTGAGTCGGAAATCGCACACTCAGTCCGATTTTCGTGGAGACAATGATATGTTCCGGGGTCGTCTCAGCCCATATTCGGGACTCGATCTCCTGCTCGGTCGCAGCCTTCACGGTATACCCGCTGCTATACCCGGCATGGCCACTGATGGAATGCGCCGTCCATTTCAGAGACCCGTCCGTCCAGTATGCCAGCTCGCGACTATCGAGGGGATAGCTTTTGACGTCCGTCTCAATCGAGAAGGTCTGGCTTGGCTGGTATCGGCCCTTAGGCCATGGCATGGTGAACGAGAGTCCCGTGGCTAGAGCGTCCGGGTTATCGCCGGTTAGCCATCGGAGATTCGGTGAGGGCATGGCGTGCTTTTGGTGCGGGGCACGCAATACTATGGGACGGCAGTTCGTCACTTGTATTGAAATGGGAATTGCGAAGTGACAAGCAAAGTCGGAATGGAGAGGGGGCAGGTGGTTTAAGTATTTGGAGATTGAGAAAATGGAGGCTCCCGCTGGGCTGGGTTGGGAGAAGCAACCCGTGACTTTTCTGTTGCATACTTGCGAAACAAACACCACTGGGCAGACATGATGTAGCACAGATTCGAGGATGGGCCAGTCACCAAATCCACATCGACTAGAATAACCTTGGCTATCATCTCGTCAGACCCATACCATTCGGTTTCTGCATTGACTTCTTCAAGCCTGTTTGGCTTTCTTGGAGTTGCGCAAGTAGTCAGTCCCCTGGTAGCTTCTCGCCCAGCGCTTCGAAGCATAGCAATAATATAATCAAGGAGGCAGCTTCTCAAAAGCAGAAAGAATCACGATTGGGATAAGAAAAACGCATGATCGTATCCCTCTATGTTTGAGGCTTTTAGCAAATTCGGTCGGCTCCTTCCTGCAGGCATAGGTATGAGTTGGAGGATGACTCGTTTGGCATGGTATAGACTAGATCGAGTCAAACTTCAAATTCAACCGACGAGATGTAAAATCCAGAAGTAATTACAGATGGAAGCTGTGACAAGACTGAGGATCTGTGTGGCCTTCCTTGGCCAGATCACATGATGCGTTACCTTTCGCCTTCCCAACCTATTTACCTCCGGCACACATCACAACACCACCGTTCCAAACTCACTCTGAAAAGCTTACAACCACCGTAACACGAGCATACCATCGGACAGCAAGTCTAGACTTAAAGTGTCACATTGATTGAACGCCTCTGTGCTAACATGCATCTCACTCCAGCATCTTTCTGGCCTTCAGCTTGTTCGCAACCTCATTGACAATCGCTGGGAATTGGTCTGGTGGCTTTCCCTGGCTCTTCTCCACGGCCTTCTCAAACACATTCCACACCTCGATATACTTGTTTCCACTGCTCTGAGTTGTACCAATTGCTAAGAAGGCCTCACGCATGCGCTCATGACGTGAAAGACCCTCGAAGTGATCCACCTTGCCAGGTGGGTTGACAGCCTCGCTCTGCACGAAGCTGAGCTCCACGCAATAGAGAATCAGCGCTGCTAACCCAGATGCGATAGCTGTTGCTACCGAAGACCCCGTCAAAGTCTGGCATTTGTCGATCGGTGCGTCGTTGGGTCGCTCTTTCACCACTTTGTGGCCGGGAAAGATGAAGTCGACAGCCGCCGCGTCTCCTACCCACTTCCATACCGCGCCAGAAGCCTCCGCAGCACCGATCTTGAAGATGTTCTTGGTATTGGCACAAGCAGCAGGGAAGCTGACATCCAACGCCGCCCCTTGATCATTCGCGGCACAGAACATCAGGATGCCTGCGTTAGCAGCGGCTCCGATCGCGGCTTCCAAATCTCGAATGTCGGCCGCATTCTGTTCATTGCGTTCGATCGTCCATGACATGGAGATAATGTGAGCCTGTCGGTCAATTGCTGCGCGAACAGCCTTAGCTGCACTCTTGGCTGTGATCCGACGGGTTGAATTCTCGCTGACATGCTCCGCCAGCTTGACTACAAACAACTTTGCAGTGGGACACACCCGGCAGATGAGGCTCGCCATGACGGTCCCATGCCCACTGCCTGACACATAGAAGGGCCGCTGCAAGTGCTGTGCATAGTCCCGTGGGCAGAAACTGCGACCGCCGATAATCTTACCTCGCAGAGTCTTTTCCTCAATGTCAACACCATCGTCAATCAACGCCACACGCACGTCTTCTTTCCATCCCGTCGGGGGCCGAATATTTTGAATGAAGTCCGCGAAGTTGTCCATGCACGTCAGCCAACGGTGACGATGCTCGACTTGTTGCTCGCGAGCTCCCTCGACGGAGGCCCCTGTCTGGTTAGTTGATACATCTGGCCGATGTTCTACCAGCTTAATGTGGATGTCTGGTCGTAGTGCGGCCAGCCTGCTGCGGAATTGATTCACATTTCGCTTGGTCCGCTCGGCGGTTTCAAGACCCTGTGACATGTGAGATTCAAACCATCCATCACTTCGTGTTCTCTACGTACCTGGCTAACGTGCAGGTGCACAGTCCGCAGGCTTTTCAATTGTGCCAGACCGCCGTGATCGCTCCATCCACGCAGCACTGCGTTGTTCCCACTCCAGTACAAATACACCTCCCGAACATCCAGCGCCACACTAATGATCGTGTCAATGGAGATGTCGATCTTGCGCCAGTCCCACACCTCGACTCGAAAGCCTCCCAGCGCCTGTTCTATTGCTTCGTCGCTGTGCGCGGGAGAGGTCGTGTCGTCCACAATAACTCGCAAAATACGTGATACTCCCTTCTTTCGCAGAAAGTCAAACAAAAATACCATATCACGTCGACCCTCACCATCAGGCAGTAGACTTCTCACACGTGCAAATCGCGAATCGACGGATTGCACCTTTTTCGTCAATTCGAGACGCGGAAGTGCAACATATTGCAATGTGTCCTCAAAGCATAGGTACTCTAGTCCACGGCTAATCCAGTCCTGGTCGATGTATCGTGACGAAGACTCGTACAGGTCGAAGTATAGATCTCTGGCTAGGGCTCGTTCAGCATACTACTTATTATTGGAGCGTCAGAAAACATGGTACTCACGTCGGTCTCGTCCGTATAGCAGTTCAATCGCTTGGTCGTGATCCCGTGTCCTCAGGTAATGAACTTTCAGATAATCTCGAATTGTGTCCGCGGTCTGTTTCGTGACCACCATGCCCTCACTTGCTTTCTTGGTGGATGTCTTCTTTGACTCGTTAACCGTGCCGTTTGCAAATATAACAGATTTGTTCATAGGCTGAGGTTTGTCGTGCACTGCCAAAGCTGTTACAAAGGCCAAATCTCCCATGGACCCTGATTGATCCTTCGGTGACGGATGAAGCTCACTCAAGGTATTGCTTCGTCGGGGTAGACCTAGTCGGTTATCGGATGGTAGTTTGTGATCTGGACCAGGCAAGCTCGTCGGTGCAAGGCTAGGAGGAAGCATGACATTGTCCTTGGCAACAACACTTCCCTTACCGACTGGCAGACCGACATCCTTATTACCTTGGGGCTGTTGCTGCTCCACATGTTTCCGTCGAGACGCCTTGGCCTCCGCTTCTGCCCTGGTAAACAGATGATAACGATATGGAGAGAGTCGATTTGTGGTACTGGTTTGCGCATCCAGTGCCTTATCACAGCGATCAATCAATGCTTTGACAACACTCAGCCCTGCATCGGTGCATCGCTCGTATGCAACTGCCAGGTGCAACGGGGTATTGCCTTTGTCGTCCAGAGCCATCAAAGCCTCTATATCGGCCGTGCTGATTAGTTCGAGGATAAGAGCTGGCGCTGCCTCTTCGTGAATAGCCACATGAAGGCAATTCCGTGCATGCAACCCTTGTACAGCGATAACTTGATTGATTTGTGGATGATTAGCACATATGCACCGCACAAGGCTAGTGCGCTTCTTCTGGATAGCCCAAGACAAAACGGTCCGTTCAGAATGGTCTTTTTTCGCCAGGAGCGCGGGATATCGCCGCACCAGATACTCAACCAAGGGCTCATATCGACTAAAGCGCTTGTCTCGGGCGCCTTCCACGAGGTAGTGCAATAAGGTTCCGTACTCGACGATCTCATCCAGAATATCCTCATTTTCACGCACGAAGCGGTGAAACCGATCGCGGTCGGTCAACGAGATGGTCTTCTCCCGCAAACTGTCCCGAATATTCTCAAAACGGCGCTTTACGCTCGTTGATTGCTCCGCTTCTGAATCATCTTCAGAGTCGTCATCGCCTTCGGAATCGCTTCGTGGCTTTTCAAAATTGGACTTCAAGAGATCCTCCGTCGGAGAAGCCACGATGAAAGGTTCGTCATCCAGTGACGAGGTGGGCGGGCTTACCGTCAACATTCTGTGAGATACCGGGCTGGAAGGCGGTGCGCACCATCAGAGACAGATGCTCTGAGATCGAGTCTTTCTCGACCGCCGATGGTCATCATGCTACCTCGTTTCTCCTGCAGGGGGCGAAAGAGCGGCTGAAGTGCGTGGTAAATACACTGCGCGTGGTAATAAGTACGGGCCGCGGCAGGACACTTGGTTATCGAAACATGCGAACAATTGTTGTCTGTGCCAATCAAATACTCGAGTCACTATCCGCAGCACGCTCCTGTGGCATTTGGGTGGTTGATTTCAAGTTTTCAATTCACCAGAGCAGACTAAGTATTCAACCTGCATATGTTTTGACCATCCCTCGTGTTTGACGTGCTCTGATTGGGCTAACATAGAGACTGGTGCTTAGGTGTGTCCTGCCAATTCCGCTGGTGCGTGACCCTGCACAACCCCTCCAAATCGACCTGCCCCAGATTGTAGACATCAAATTCCTGCAAATTCTTTGTTGGATTCAAAAGGGGGTCGAACAGTACTGGATCATCCTTGGGCACGCGTCCTTTGCCTCCCCACAGCCGTTCCCGCCAACCCGTGACAACATCAGCCGTGAGCTTGACCACGCACTCGAATGGCTGCTCATCCTCCCTTAGCAGCAGAATGGCCGTGCGCAGTAGAGATGGAACACCACTCTGGGCGGACTTATTCTCCAGGAGGGTCCAGGACGCACTGTTTGCCGATCCCCAGTTCCGGCCCACCAGGTCCCGCGATCCCACCACAGTGCAATGGTCCTGTTTGTCGCGGCTGATAGTCTTCTCCCAACCGACAGTCCCGGTGATGTTCAGCCCTCCTACCGGTGCTGAGGCTCCAGCTTGGCCGGAAACCAATCGCTTTATGTCCTCTCGTTGGCTTGTGGGAACAAGGCTGAAGTTACCATCTGGGGCGATTTTATAGACTTCAGGACCGGCCTCGCCTGCCTCCCGAGCCCTAAATTCGAGGGCGATCTGGACCCCTTCAATCCGCCGGGCGTGTTTCCGCACGTCAAACCGAAATTCAAGCACGAGCAGGGTTGCAAATCGATCATTTCCATGCTCGCTCATTATCCCATGGATCACGTCGAGACAAGAACAGCGGATGTCGATTGCACCTTTACGCTGGGGATCACGTTGCTGCGCTGATAAGGCGCACGCGGGTCATTCTGCACGCGAAACGAACTGCCTGCGTCTCCAGCAGGGGCCAGTCCTAGATCCCAGCTCAGCCCGCCCAAAGTAAAATCGGGGCTGTTATCGGCGGATTCGAAATCCCCGTCGGTATCCTGATCGTGCTCGTTTGCTGTATCATTCATTTTCATATAAGGCTTTTTCAAGATGGTTCAGGTTCTGGGAAAAGTGGGATCCGGCAAGATAAGCAGGAATTTATGGGTGATTCCACGCTTGTTGGCGGAGCTGACATGCGCCCCTTCTTTTCGGCCCAAACGCACTAAGGGAGGCACCGGCTAATTGCCAGCTTCGAAACACGCACCCGCTTGAAACAGGAACACTGCACACAATCTTGCTCACAACTTTTCGATCCTTTTGATTGTCGAATCTCGCACATATTGGATAGTTAACTTTCAGCTGCTGACATATCAAGCTTCTTGCTGCTTCTATTGTCATGTCCGACCGTGGGTCGATCGCCAGCTCTGACGATGAACAAAGCACGGCATCTACCTCGTCCACTTCAGGCTCAGAGTTGGGCGATGAAAGGCTAGAGAAAGACACAGAGACAGAGACAGTTGAGGATTCCGAACAAGCTTCATCAACAGTAAGCGATGAGAATAGAGATCCCCAAGATGTCAAACCACCTATGTTAGCTCTTTTAGAGCCGACAGAGGGCGAGTACGAGTATGACTTCCCTGCCTTTCAGACCATGTCGATGTTTCAAAACTGACAGACCCGTCTAGTATTGTCTTAGTCCACGGGCTTCATGGAGATCAGCAAAAGACTTGGGCAAGTCCGACCGATGAGGATGACAAGCCGACCTGGCTGACCGAGGGTCTTGCTGGCAATCCACCGGTAGCACGAATCTACAGTTTCGGATATTCCTTAGAGTTGGACAGCCCCGGCAAATCACCCATGGCGGCCATTCATGATCTAGCAGATTCATTAATCAACGAGCTCTATCAGAAAGTAAAGGATGATCCAGAGGTCTGTGCTTGTTTGCCGTTGATTTTCCACCGGTACACAACTAAATGCCCCTAGGACCCATTCCGCCCTATCGTGTTCATCACGCATGACATCGGGGGAATAATTGTCAAAGAGGCCATGCGTATCGCACTGCTGGAGAAGATAAATTACACCTGGTTCACGATATATACTCGAGCTTTGGTAAAGTCTTGAGCCCAACGGGGCAGTAGTCAGAAGCTGACATATGTAGGTTTTCTTCGGATGTCCTCATCAATCCATATATGACGGCAGCATGGCAAATCAGCTGCTCCCTCTTGTGTTTCAAACTGGAGTTCTCTCTCACGGTATTCGAATGGAGGATATTACTGCCTTTGGGGAGGGCATTGAGGAGCTCAATTCAACTTTTGTGGGACTACAGGCTTCGTTGTCTGTGGAGATCATTAATGTATATTCGAGCAGCAGTGCTGATCAGGTACATGTTTCTCAAACACTAACATATTTAAGGATTCTGTCTTTGACATCAGATACTGACTGTCAGTAGATATTTGACCAGATGGCAGCAAACATTGGTCTACCATACGAAATTACCCTGGCGTCGACCAAATCTCATAGTGACCTTTGCCGTCTTCGAAAAGACGATGCCGTCTATCGCAAAATTGAAGACCGTATTTCAGGGTCTGCAAAAGGTATGTCCAGCACGCCCATCCCAAACGATCTGCAACATTCTCAAGTATTGCAGAGTCCTTTTGTGAGGCGGTCAGATTTTCGGATTGGTGGTCGCACATGATACCCATGGCGCCGCCACTCTACCCAAGCAGATGGCTATCGAGAGCATTCAACCCCTATGCTTGGATCACGAGCCATTCGAACCTGAAGGATTGGTTGGTACCACGGCGCTCAGCTAGAGTCTACCTTCATGGTTCAGTTGCATCTCCTCTCGCAGGTGTTCAAATCTTGAGTCATCTGCGGGACAAGGTGAAATCTGACGACCCAGGCAAACACATGATTATCTGCTTTCAGTTCGACAGCCGTGACGATCGCTTGGCAACATACACTGGCCTACTTAAGTCGCTTATTGCACAGCTGCTACGGCACACTGCGAATATGATGACGCCAATCAGCGCACTCCTCGAGCGTATGATCCATTTTCGCACCTGCACGGACGCGGAGCTGTTGCAATGCTTTCGACAACTCGTCACTTACGCTGAAGACAAAACCGTTTGGTGCATTATCACAAACGCGAAGGAATGTGGCTTGCCACTTACACGATTTGTGGCACTGATTGATGAGCTCTTCACTGCCAATGAGTGCTTCACCAAATATGCCATTGTAACGCAGAGTTTTGTGACGCAGAATGCTCTGCGGCAAAGGCTCTCGGAATGGCCTACCATTGACCTTGATAACCCTTCCCACAGCATGCTCCACGAAGCTCGCAAGGCGAGCAGAGAGGCTGCGCTCCAAGATATCGTGCGACAGTACCCATTTCTCCGTGGTACCTCCCGGAGAGTCCAGGAGAAGATACTCGATTCCGATAACGATTTGGACTGGCGTGAGTTTGTGCTTGGGCGTCTGAGACGCAGAAAGGGGCCTGTGAGCAGCGGCGAAGTGCAGGATGCGATCAAGCTTCTGTCGTCGGACCTCAAAACTAGGCAGAAAGCCACTTCCAGCATTGTGAGCAGCCTCAAAGCGCAAGAGGAAAAGCGGGACTTGGCTGGGGAGATACTACTCTGGGTGAACAGGACATTGCGACCTTTGACTGTGTGGGAGCTGCGCCGCGCGATATCGTTTTCTATTGTCTCACACGGGAAAACTGAGCTATCCCGCGAGATACTTGACAAGCTGTTCGACGGCATGCTAGTGGTCAAGTATCAAGAAGTCCACTTGGCGCATCCTCAGCTCTCAGGGGTCCTCCAAGACCTCGGGCTTGGCCCTGGATCCATGGAAACTAGTAGGAGAATTCTTATAGCCTGCTTGAGATATCTTTCATCAACCGAGTTTGAGAAGTGGAAGGAAGGGCCGAAGCGTTGGGCCACTCCTGAGTTGCAGGATGCTCGATTTTTGGACACAGAGTTCAATTTCGCGCAATACGCGGCACTTTACTTGGAGCAGCAGTTTGGGTCGGTAGTGCTCACTGAGGTTATCAAGTCCCAGGTAAAGGAGATCTTGACCGATCCCTTGTCGTATCGACGTATTGCCGTTGCCCGGTGGGCAGCATCAAATCTCTTCGAACGACCTGACCGATGCCACCCCTCTGTGTTGCCGTTTATGGTAGGCATGCGACTGCACACATGGGTGTTGGAGAATCCAAGCGCATTTCCGAAGGACTACACCAACGATATGAGTACATTAGTTTCGGCAGCATGGGAAGCTGCGCGATACAGACAAAGGGCTCTGCTGAAGGAGCTGCTCGACCATTGTACCTTGAATAGTGCGCAGATGCATGACATTCTTTGGGCAGCTAACTGGTCCGCTGATGAAGAGGTCATCGATTTGGTGGTCTCGTGTATCATTCAGTCGACTAGGTCTGGGTCGCCGGTGGAATGGCCTGACTTTATCCTCATTCGGGCTGCCACTCTGAACTCGACTTCCCTTCTAGCCAAACTTCTCGATGCAGGCGCTTCAGTCCACGGCAAATACGACTATGAGGGAGATATCTACCTGCGCTCCGCAGTTTTCTGGTCCGCCGCAGCGGGGCATCTGGACAGTCTGAAATTCTTTCTTGGCAGGGCGGCCATCGCAGACCGTCTCTATTCCAGAAGACGTCAGCTGCTGCATATTGCCTCCGCGCATGGACATGTTGAACCCGTGCGACTTTTGGTGGCTGCGGGGGCAGATATCAATGCCCTGGGCGGCGATGACGGGCAGTCGGTCTTATGTCGGGCCTGCCAATGGGGATATTACAGCGTTGTGCAGGAGCTGGTCAAACATCAAGAGTTGGAATTGGACAAACACGGCGATGTACGCTGGACGCCTCTAGCAGCCGCTGTAGACCAAGGCTATGTTCATAGCGTTCGATTACTTCTTGAGCGCGGTGCGGACCCCAATGTCCTTGGGTCGGTCAATTGGAGCCCCTTGCAGTTCGCCATCTACAAAGGTCACGACCACATTACTAAGCTTCTACTCGAGCACGGGGCCAATCCGCATGTGACAAAGAATGAAGTTGTTCCTTTGCCCGAGGCAGCAGGGGCTGGGAAGTTGGAGCTTGTTAAGCTGCTTGTTGAGGCTGGCCACCCCGTGGATGCGCCGGGAACGTATAACCGGACAGCGTTGTTGAGGGCTGCCTATTCAGGGCATATGGAAGTAGCGGAGTACCTCATCAGCAAAGGCGCGCAGGCCACCCTATCAGATCAGGGTAATAGCAATGGCCTTCACCTGGCGGCTGAAAAGGGACACGCGGGGATTATTCGGTTACTGTGCGACCACGGGACGAGTCTCAATCAAATTTCTGAAGCGGGCTGGACACCTCTACACATCGCCTACTCGCAGCCGCAAGCGACTCGGGCCCTGCTGGAAAAAGGGGCCAATCCCAATATCGTGGCTTGGAACTGGACACCGTTAGCACTGAGCGCTACGTACGATCAGACGGAGAATGTGAGGACGTTGTTGGAGTTTGGTCCCGACCTCGAAGTGCAGTACGGGGATGACCCCTACAATGGATACACGGCGTTGGGATGCGCCGTGAAGAAAGAGCGACTCGACTCGGTACGTCTGCTCCTGGAAGCCGGTGCCAATGTCAATCATCAAGGCTCCAAGGCGCAGACCCCGTTGCATGATGCGGTGCGACTCGACAATCCTGCCCTCGTCCAGCTCTTGCTAGAGTTCCGCCCGGATGTGAATCACGCCCAGCAGGAAGGGTTCACGCCTCTTATGTATATGTCACCATCTACGCGTATGGAAACTGTCCGTCCGCTGATCAACGCCGGGGCAGACCTTGAGGCTCGCAATCGCAAGGGCCTGACAGTGCTGATGTGCGCGGTCGGTCATGAAAACGCCGCAATGGTCAAGTATCTGCTCGCCCGCGGGGCGGAGCTCAACACCGTGGGTTCCATCCGGGGTGGCCCGCTGCACTATGCATGCTGGGACTCGTCCTTAGACATGGTAAAGCTGCTGGTCGCTGCCGGTGCGGACATCAATCTGGTTGATCCGCAGAGCGGGTCGCCTCTGCACCAAGCAGGGTACCGCGGCCCCTTCGGGGAGTGGGAGCACCAGAGCAAAATTTGCAATTATTTATTGAGCTTGGAGAAGCTGGATGTCAACAGCACAGGGAGCATGCGAGGCTCTCTGCTGAGCTGGATCTGTGTCACAGCGCCGTTAGAAATCGTGACCGCCCTGCTCGATAAAGGCGCCCGCGTTGACCAGCCAGATATCCAGGGCCGCAGTGCAATCCATCTGGCGGCCGCCAACTCTGTCGGCCACCTGGACCTCATCTTCGAGCAAGGTGGCGACATTGAGGCGCGAGACCATGTCGGCCGCACGGTCCTGCATTTTGCAATGCTCAGCGGGTCGGCCGCTCTAGTCGAAAGAGTGCTCAGCCTCTCGCGCGAGTTGCTGGATGCTCCCGACGAAGACGGCTGGACCCCGTTGCTCTGGGCCGCGCGAGGCTGGACCCGCCTCAGCCGGACCACCACCGCGAGTGTGCAAGAAGAGATCACCTCCATGCTGCTCAACCGCGGTGCCAACCCCTGTACGCAGTGGGTTGGGCTCGGACGGACGTGGACAGCGGCTAAGATCGCTCGGTACCACGGCCATTCCGACAACGTGGTAAGGCTGCTTGAAGACGCGTATCAGAGCGCGCATGCACAGGCTGACGCGCTTGAGAATGTTGGTATCCATTTCAGCCGCTTGGCTGCTTCGTTCAGTGGTACTTGTGATGGCTGCTTCATGGTACGCTCAGTCCCCTTCTTTTCATCGTTCCCATTTCAGCTTTGCTCTGCTTCCCATTTCCCGGTTATTCCGACTAATGCTTTGTTGTCAGGGTCTCTATGGATATCGCCACAAATGCCAAGTCTGCTTTGACTTTGACCTCTGTTACAAATGTTTTCTCACAAGGCACAAGACGCACGATGGGCATGCCTTCTCGTCGACGGAAGCGCAGGAGGAGTATGTGGCGGAACCCGAGGAGGAGGGCGCAGGGAATGGAGATGCGAACTCCACGACTCATGGTAGTTCGTCAGATGCACAGGAGAGTGAGGATAGTGACTCAGATAAGGACTCGGATGGGGATTCAAGCAGTAGTGATTAGGATGAGGTGCATAGACTTCCTCTGTTGGGGCAACAGACAATGCAGATCACCAGCTGTTTCGGAACTCTACCGGACTCAGCACTATTAAAATGGATTGATTTAAGCTTTGTCCTTCACTGCTCCCGCTTAGGCACTACGAGTCAGTGACTCGGGAGCAATAAGGTTACGCAGGTACTGCATACGCCACCTACCGTGGCTGTACAATTACCTCACAACAAGTACCTACCCTAGACAGTGATCTGACATTCTAGCATAGGTGCTGTACTCCGGTCTCTGCCGCATCATGGAACATATGTGCGGTTACAGATTGCAATAAGTAAGCCCTTGGTATTGATTCAGGGGTCCAGCTTGGAGAGAGGCATCCGTACCTGATCGCCGGATCCGAGGCTTGAGCGTGTCACCCCTATTCTATTCTTGAGTACTGCAGGATCGATTCCGACCAGATATAGTCTTTCTCTCTCACAAAATAGTCATTCCCTAATAAAGGAGACACACCCGTGAACATTGCTTGTGTTCAAAGCGTATACCAGTATACCAATACTACAAAAGTATCTTCAGATCGCATGCGAGCTACTTAATTGGAGTTGTGGATGGGCATACAACCTCTTCGGATAAAGCTGCAGCACCCCCGCCTCTGCACGGAATCTTCTCCGATTCGCAGGGTCTGCCTATTCAAGGGTTTCGTATGTTTTGGTCGGAATGCTATTTGTGCTTCACTTGAGTTGATTTTGCCAGGGATTTGAGAAGTAGTGTCTGGTCTAGAAGCTGCTTTGGATATCGAAGGATACACACGGAAGTGAAGTAGAGGAAGCGACTGGCTCTACTGCCTATGATGGTCATGCAATGAAAGGAGCTATTGACCCTCGTATCCTTGATTCGGCCGATCAGTCTCTCAAGTAGCAATATATGTGGCTCGCAGGCTTTGAGCTAGAATCTTTGTAGAACTTGAGTTAATCCCCACAATTCGATCTTAGAGTGTGATCAATGAATTAGCCATGGACGCACAGACATCCATATAGGACGTCTCTCGAGGGCTAGGATTTTCTAGAAATGGGAAAGCCATCAACGAAAGAGGTATAGCAAAGAGCCCGCATGTGGGCAAGGCAACCATAACCAGCTGACCTCTTCTTATCACCCTTCTGCGCAGCAAATCTAGTGTGACGACCATGTAATGGCACCTTCGCAACAAGGTTGAGGACCTTAACCTTGCTTGATGTTGTAAGGAGCTCTGAAAGCCGAAAGGGGTCTCTCGAGGCATGTGGCGGTGTATCCGGTGTCTTGTTGGAGCAAGGTTCATGCAAGGCGCGATGTCGGGCCTCTCTACCCCTCAACGCTCGAGGTACATGGTTCCCCTGGACAAAAGAAAAATAACGACGCTGTCATGTGGATTGATCTAGTCACGTACTTATAATAAAAAGGAACATGAAGGGATATCAGTTGCTATTGCAATGGCGGATAGTGGTATAGGAATAGGAATGTTGAAAGATCAATGGGTGGGGAAAGCAGAGGACCTCAAGCTCGCAGCTCCCGGTACTAGAGGAAGGTGGAATATGCACAGAACCTGCTCATGGCAGCCAGAGGGGGATTTGCAGCGGACAGGTGGTATGCAGCGCCTGAGTCTCCGCGTGACCCAGCCCATGGTCATCGCGCTTGGGTCGCCGGGTGAAGACGACCAACATATCGCGCAACGCCCGGTCGGACGGGTCGCATGCATTCAGCTGCGTGACACATCGCTTGTAGTGGTGGTCGGCGAAGATCAACGTGTCGAGGAAGTCGCGATGCTGCACCCGCGCGCGGATCAGGGCCGGGTTCGTCTCCCACAGCGGCGCCCCCGTCGTCTCCAGGTTGTCGTGGAGGTAGGTGACCGCGCTGTCCGAGCGCATGTTGGACGACCCCAGGAACACGGTCATGGTGTGGTCCGACCCATCGGAGTGGACGCCTCCGGGCGCCGGCTCGCCCTGGACCCCCTGGCGATCGTCGGTGAAGATGCGCACGTTGAGCACGGTGCACACCCACTGATGCGACGTGTAGTCCAGCTTCTCGCGCGGCAGGATCGGGACCTTGTGGAAGACCAGCGCCTTGAAGAGCATCAGCGCCTGGACGACCGTGTTCCCCTGCATCTCGAGCGGTGCTTCCTCGAACTCCCGTTGGACCCCCGGGTCGTAGCGCTTGTAGGCCTCCTCTGTCCGCGGGCCGCAGGGCACCTTTTCGAGGCGCTGGAGGCATCGCGTCTCGACGTCGAGACAGTAGCGCGCGGAGGTCACGGTGCGGTATTCAAAGGTGGGATCGGGGCCGGTGGTGTCGCTGATCTTCTGGATGAGTTCGAAGTCCTCGTCTCTTGCACCGAGACCTTTGAGGATCGGTACCATTTCGTTGCTTTTGACGAAAATGATTCGTTCTTGGAGGTACGTTTCACGCAGGGCCATCACTTTGGCGACCGTCTTGTAAAATGCTGCATGATATCGTCGCTGGAGCACATTGAGGTTGTGCGGTGTCGAGCGCCCGGCGCTGCTGGTTTGGCTTCGGGGCGGTAGAGCCATGGGCTCAGCAGGTATTGCGGTTCTTTAGGGGTTCCTTGGTAAAGGTTGGAGAAAACCCGTTCGGTGCTCGATATACCCCGGAAGCATTGGTACTTATACTCCTTTGGTTGCGACAGGTTCATGATTTCATCTCGCAGCTTTCAAGGTGACGGTTCATCTATGTTAATGACCACGTTGTCGTTGTCGCCAAGGCATTGGCTGCAGCTCGGTCCGGAAATCAGGTTTATGTCAATGCTGCCTCCATCCCACAAACCTGCTTCTATGTTGTCTCGCACCTCTATAGAGCTGTACTCCTTGGGCCGCGCATGTGTATCAACAAACATAACGGTCCAACACAATGCAAGGGGCGGTGCTTAGTTCCATCCATTCATACGGATCCACCTTCTGCTTACCGTAGGTACGGTAGGCAGTACGTAGTATCTTCCGTCCTATCAGCACCGAACATCGTGCGGGAAGCAAGATTTATAACTATTTCCCCTTTTTTACTTGTTCAAGCTCCTGTTTATCTCCGATTAAACATTCGATAAACCTTTATCTTTGACCCCGAAACTTCCAGTACCGGCGCATAAAGCTAAGTTCAAGGCAATCACACCCGGAACAGTTGAAGACACAGCCTTATTTACGAGGTATCAAGCGGCAACCACAACCCTAAGATCAGGCCAATATTACAGTTGCTTCAAGCACTTCGAATGTTCGATCCAGAATTGATTTGCCCACGTGAGCTAATCATGATTTCACATCGATTAGGTTACGAGACTCCACTTGTGTATCTTAGCCCGGGTATATCCGTGCTTCCTGTACGCATCCCTGACTGACCTGCTCGGTAGGTCAATCAGGGATGCGCATTCAGCTTAGATCTGATTGATGAAAGAATAGTGACCGTGTAGTCACGGCCCTTCGGGGCTCAGGTACAAGTTGCAAAAGCCTAATTGCATTCCTCTTGCGCAGCTCTAAGTGTAACTCGGGATCTGTCTTCGGTGTTGCTCGGCGAATTGTCTAGGTTGATCGTTCCGAGAAGAAGTAGTCAAACTTGACAAAACCCGACGAGACAATGGCAGTTATTGAGCCATCGAACGGGTCGGGTGAATTACCCGGGGGCGGTGACTACAGCCAGCTAATCAGGATGCTGTGCTGTCACCCCGAGTGTGCAAAAGCAGCGGCCGACTAGGCCAAGCTGGGAAGAAAAAGGGGTTGTCCCAGAATAGATCACGGTCATGTATCATCTTTCCTGGGACAAAGTCTAGTGATGTTACGCCATGATCGCTTTAAGGTTGCCTCAAAACCACTTCAAGCTAGGACTTGTTGTGGTGGACATGTGCTTAGACGAGGGACCGAACATCTCTCCTTCCCTAGACTACTAGGTACTCGGTTATGATGGTTGGAGATAGCTTGGATGTCTCTTAACACCCATTCACAATACGCGATATTGCAAACTTCAAATGCTAAAGATATCTGTCTCAATGTACATGCACGGACATCTTGTCTCGCTATCTCCCTGGCAAAGAATCCTGGAGGTAAGACTACCACAATCAGAGATCCAGAAAATATCTTTGTCTATTGACCCAGTCTGACAGATGAGCTGGGGAGAAAGACTTGCTTGTCTTTCATTATTGAGCAACAACAAATAACCAAGAACTGTTCCTGTTGATGGCCAATGGCTATAATTCAGCAGACAAGAAATCGCCTTCCAGTAGAACCATGCATTATCAATGCCTGGGATAACACCCCTATGGGATTATTCTTTGCGTCCTGAATTGGCCCAACATGGGTTCAAAAGCCAGGACCTGACTGCTCCAGGTTCCTGCTAGTCTCGGAAAACTTCTTCTGTTTCTCCTCCTATCTCTTCAACTGCTCAATCCAAGATACCTTCCCTAGAAAGTCTAATAAGCCTATAAACAGTTGCTCTGGTTGGTTATACAATCGTATACAAAAAACACGCCTTTCCTCCTCTATTTCTCCATTACAGACAGCCTCATCAATTTCACCGCTGAGCTTGATCATTTGTGCCTCCCATTTGCAAGAATCCCAGCGCCCGATCCTTCTTCTGTTCTTATTGCCACCCTGTTGCAATGGTAAGAAAGACCGAATCCCCTGTCCGGCCGCCTGGCAGTCCCAGACCTGACGAGGCTCACAACCAGGCTAGTGAGTACGATTCGACCAACAGTAAACTAACTCCCGCTGGGCGAGTGCGCGGTCCTACCGATGATTTGAGATTAGACCTTCTTGGATTTGGTGAGCAACAAACGTGGGGTACGGGGTACAACGGCTCATCAACCCGCCTCAACTTCCAGCCCAACTGGCTGATTTGATCCTTCAGAGTCAGGTCATGTTTACTTTAACCCCCAACGCGATGGATACCTCCGCCCAGTAGACTCTGTGCTTCGAGCCAGAGTAAGCGGTCTGGGTCCTGTCTTATTCCGGGGCGCCCTATAGGCGGCTTATCTTTGTTTCATGGTTAGGCTGCCTGCGAGTGTCATGGACACCGAATACCTCATTCGGTTCGACAAGTCTCCGGGCCCGGCGCTTCGGAACCGAAGACCATCCATTGTTGACCAATGCATCAATCTCTATATGCAACAGTCCTGGGCGGAACTTTTATCGCTACTGATCCTCCATTGCGAACCACTTTTCCTGTCGACGTCAGTTGCTCCCCCGCAAGATCTGAAGTCCTACCTGATGCGTTTACGTCTTTGCTTCCAGTTGATCCCGCAGAGGAACGGTATGGTAGTATTCGAGCCCTGCCCCGTCCCACCGATGTTGGTGCGTGAAGAGGTTGACTGGAATGTAATAGAAGATGAGATGCGGGATACTCCCGTCTTCCGACTCTCGAAGATCGAGCGGTTCCGCGACGTCGAGCGCGGTAAAGTCTACAAAGTTGATATCCGTGGGGCGACATTTGCCTACAAAATGACCTATGGGACCGAGTCCCTGCAACGAGAAATTTCCATGCTACGGAACATGGAGCAGTGCAGCGAAGAAGAACGCTTGCTCCGAGTACCCAAGCTGGAAGAAATTATCGGCATCGGTACGCAGTATGCCGGTATCCTAATAACTTATATCCCGTCGCCGGCTTCCCTGGCTGACCTTATGACGGCCGACAATGACGGTGAGGTAAGCATCGCCGAGCGCCAGAAATGGTATGATTAAATCGCCGACGCGGTGCATACACTTTATCGGAATGGGCTCGTTTTGGGGGCATGTTAAAGCAGCGAATGTTGTGATTGACGGTGTTCATCGCAACGCGTGGCTCGTGGACTTCGAAGAGGGGACAACCCCGGGCTGGGTAGACGATAGTATATTAGGAACGGAGGCTGGGGACTTGCAAGAATTAAGCAAGATCCGCAAGTTCTTGAGGTTGGAGAGCACTAGGCCACGGCAACCGGGGAGACGGCGAGGACTAGCCCCGACTTTACTTTTCTGTTCTCTTCTATATCTGATACTTTTTCTTGTTCCTTTCCTCGCCTTCTCCTTCTTCCTCTTCATGTTGCTTAATCTTTGTTTATTTTTTTAGTGTTCCAATCTAAACACTGAAACCTTATTTCTGGCGGATGAAGGTTCTTCGATACTCCTAGTCTCGACTGGGTGCAAGAAGCCTCGGTTGCTTCAAGGCCGAAGTATCCATATTTATGATAATATATGAGGAAACGCGGCCCACTACTGGAAATGACTCGCCTCTACAAAAGCGTGCGCGGGAATCGGATTGGATGATAAGTGTCTTGATATGATTGACTAGTTCATGTGACACCATCGGAGCAGACATATCAATCCGAATCATCCGTGTGGCAGCGTAAGAGGGAAAGAAGTCCATTGACAGGACCAGCAAGGGCGATGGGCCGAATACAGATAGGCAATCTAGTCGTTACTTCTGTGCACATCCACTACCTCCGATCCGAGAATCCCGAGTCCACCCCTCTTCCATCCGAGCACCCGACGGCTGAAGTTTGCAATCTCGGCGACTCGGGAGTTGCCTTATGGCAAGGGTACATATGAGTGACAATCTCCACGAGACACTTATCGTCTAATTTGAGGTCTTTCTGATTGTCAATCTACCTGCATGCCCTGGTCATCTGCGCACCCCTGTGCGTGCGGGGTCACGGTTGACCGGGTCGGTGCTGGCTTCGCTTGCTTGGCTTGGGCATGAGCCAAGAAGCCATATTTATAACCGTGTGTATCTCAGTGAACTCAGATTATGCTCCGAATTCCAGACCTTTCTCATCCCTTCAACTAATTCAAACATCCACCACAGCCACAAACCAACAATTTCAATTCCACCAGTCCAAAATGCCCTCAGTTGACGCGCTGCGCCCCGCACCACCCACAGTGGTAGGCCCTACCACTCAAAAGGCGACTCGTCCAAGCCACCCCCTTCCTCAATGGCTCATCGATGGCGCTCGTGTGGATAAGCAAGAGCTCTTCGACGCGAGACGCGACCTAAACTTCCAGCCCCCGAGCGGCATCACCACGATGCGGGAGATCGGTCTCGAAGGCCACGGGATCTCTCCGGTGGCAGCCTCCGAACCATTTCCCCTCTTCACCCCCGAAGCCATCAAACAGATGCGGGCGGAGATCTTCAGTGAGCCCGTCCTGAAAGACTGTCAATACTCGTCGAGCTTCGCCAAGAATATGATCCGGGGCATGGGTCGAGAGTTCGTTTCACCGCGCCATTCCAAGTGTGGACAATGAGCTGTATCTCGCAGACTGACTGAATTTCCGCAGACGCGCCCCCTTCACCTGCGATGCGTGGAGCTCACCCGAGCTGCAGCGCATTGTATCCCAGGTCGCTGGGGTGGACCTTGTGGTCGCGTTCGACTACGAGATCGCCAATATCAACATCTCTGTCAACGAGGATGCGTCGACTTTTGCGACGGTCCAGGAGAAACCGGACACCTCGGCCTTTGCATGGCACTACGACAGTTTCCCGTTCGTGTGCGTGACGATGCTGTCGGACTGCAGCGACATGGTCGGCGGCGAGACGGCTATCCGGACCCCAGCGGGCGAGATCAAGAAGATCCGTGGACCGGCGATGGTATGTCCACACCATGCTACCCTCTGTTTTTCTTTGTTTCATTTCATTATTTCGTTCTTCTCTGCCTCTTTCTTTTTTCTTTCTAGCTAAGCGAGTCTCCCAGGGCACCGCAGTGGTAATGCAAGGCCGATATATCGAGCACCAGGCGCTCAAAGCGCTGGGTGGCCGCGAGCGGATCAGCATGGTGACCCCCTTCCGACTGCGGGATCCCTCCGTCCGCGACGAGCTGGTCCTGACCGGGTCCCGGGCCATCAGCAACTGGTCGGAGCTCTACCATGGCTTCACGGAGTATCGGTTAGAGCTGCTCGAGGAGCGCATCCGCTTGAAGTTGAAGGAGGAGCGGAAGCGGGTGGATACCAAACGTCCGTTCAATATTGCCGGCATGACGGAGTTCTTGGCGGAGCAGAAGGACTTCCTGGAAGCGACGATTGCTGAATTGACGGTGGTCGAAGAGATGGACTAGTGTTCAGGGTAGATTCTGTGAGATCTGGGTTAGGAGCTGCCCAAGAATGCCAGAAGAATAAGATACGGACTTGCCAGTGATGTAGTAGAACAAATGTTAGTACTCCTACCCGGTGGGAAGTTGCTATTGTCGGGTCTCGTGCCAGTAGGTTAAGATTGTCGGGCACTTCCGAGCCCCGCTCGGGACCCTCGGCTTCCTCGGCCGGCAGTCGCGCCGATAAGGTGAACTATGCGGGCTAGACACGTATTAGAGTGTAGCGATACATTGAACTTTAATTTGGAATGAGCTATGTAAACACGCAGGAAGATCCCCTTCAAATAGGGAGAAATGTGGTTAAAATGTGAATAAAAGTGCCCGGGAGAAGAGGAGCGAAAGTTAGAAAGTGATGAAGGTTCGATGATGACCATAGCTAGCGGTACAGCAACCTCCCTTCGTGTCACATGTCTATCAGTTCCTTGTTGCTCGATCCTGCGGTAGCCACGGTGCTTGATCCGAAGTATCAAGGAGGTTGTCGATAGAGGAGTATTCCGTGGAGTTGACTTGTGACTAGAGAGATGTTTACTTATGGGAACCCAACTGCCAAGGATGGTTCCAGCGGTGGCTGAAGACGGTTGACGTGGCAGCTGCATGTCGCTGGTCGGGACGAGCGATTGAAGTCAGTTCGTGTAGCTACTTGTGGCAGCTTCAAGCCGATACGAGGTACTTTGATGCTTGGAGACGCTCTGCCCGCAAACAACTCAACCTTGAATACGAGAGATACTGAACACAGACCCAATGACTCGCCTTGTAGCGGCCTTTGGCTATGTACATTGAAGCTGCGTTCTCAGTCCACTTGATCCAGCAACCATGCTGTCCTGATAGTATATAGTCCCGTGCTCTACTTCTTGTGAAAAGAAAGGAAACTACAACACTCATTCCCGACTTTCTCCTTTTCTTGCTATCGTCCTACAGTCACCACAATGCAGCTGCTCGCCCTCCCAACAATTGCAGTAATGCTGCTCGCGACCGGTGCATATTCAAAGTGTCAGATGGCCGGCTTCAACGAATGCAAATGGTGGGGCAGCTCCCCATTCTGCGGGTCCAGCAGATCTGCCCCCGGCGACACCGACTCGGACGGCTGGCTCTTCGTCGCCTCGACAAGGACGAAGAATTGGGATGTGCTGTGCCGGGAGATCTCCGAGTCGTGTTGTCGGGACTACGGAGACGGGTGCCTAAGCGGGTACAAGCGATTGTGGTGTCATGATTCGGGTATGTCCATCTTCTGTGGTTCTCTTATCTGAAGAGTGGACTTATCCCGAGCTTTAGAGAGTGTAATGGACGATAATGTCGGTGTGGAATTGTGATTATGGGTGTTGGCACAGGGAGTCTCGAGTCGGGCTTTCCGTCTTATATTGAGATGCGGGTCGTGGCTGCAGGAAATTGTTTATGTTTATGTTGGGGCCAGCTGAGGCTGACATGTCAGAGCTCTTGGCCCCCACAATAGGTAGAACTAGTGGTGAGAAATTTGGAAGCTTTGATTTGTCTTTCGATGTAGGGGATGTAGGGCTTGTTGCATCTGTTGAGATCCTAAGTGTAGGGAAAGTCAAGGACTAAGCAAAATTGAAGTTATGGTGAGCTGAGCTAAGTAGATGGAGTGGTTGGGACGGGACAAGTGCATGATTTGAAGAACTCGTCACCCTTTTGGCAATAAGAGTGACAGTCTTAGGCTATGTCTGTGTAGTCTGTATACATATCAGCTCTGGAGCGACAGTGAAGATTTTCTCTCAATGCCAGCCGACGATTACGAAAACCGCAGGGGCAAATGGTTCCGGAACCTAGAGGACGAGCGCGTATACCGGAGGCAGCACCTGGCGGCGGCGCCGGGTCTCACCGCTTTCTGCTCTGAGTGTTACTTCAGAAGATATGAACATCGTACAGACTCTTGGGACTGGAAAGTGTACTAAACACTTGTTGGAAGGCCTAGGCGGTGGCAGAAAGACAATACCGCCCGGCGCGCCTGACCATCCTGACAGTTAACCTACGCTACGCTCCTCCATACATAATTCTGTGGCAATACAGCCGACCCGTGGTGACTATAACTACAAGTGTTGCAGTGCCCATCACGTGGTACTGATCCTGCGAGCTTAGCGCGAAAATCCCTCGATGACAACAGTGTCAGCCTCATCCCCCATGACTTATCAATCAGTAATCACATCCTGAGATCAAGTCATCCCCTATAGCGTCAGCACCACCATACCCATGGCACCAGCATCGACCCGAAGAACAAGGACCAGCAACTCCAGGTCCCGCAAAGGATGCATAACCTGCAAGTAAGTAGCACACCCGAGTCAGACCCGCTGCACCAATACAACCCCTGACTCACGGCTTGATATGACAGGATCCGCCACGTCAAGTGTGGAGAAGAGAAGCCCGCGTGCAGCCAGTGCACACGCTCCGGGCGCAAATGCGACGGCTACACCGAAGCGTCACAGACGCAACTTCGCCAAGCCCTCATCCAGTCCACGCCTTGGGGCCAGGGCTTGAGCCCGAATTCGGATCAGAGGATTGTGCTCGTGCCAGGTACGCGGGAGGAGCGGCAATATGTGCAGTTCTTTTGCACGCAGACCGCGCCTGCGCTGTCGGGCTTCTTCCCGTCGCAGTTCTGGAGCCAATTCCTCCCGCAACTCAGTCACCGCAACCAGGCGGTCCGGCATGCCGTTGCCGCTGTCGGATCGCTACATCAGCGTCAACTGGCAGGCTGGTTTGAGCCTGCACATGCGATTGATGAGTTCACGCTGCAACAGTACAACAAAGCTATCCAACAATTTCTACGGCAGATCGGAGACCCGAAAGAGGGGGGCTTTGACTTGATGCTCACCCAATGCCTCTTGTTCGTCTGTCTCGAGATGCTCCAGGGAAATTCCAGGCAAGCGATGAATCACGTTCAAGGCGGCCTGGACATCCTCTCAAGGCAGACTACCGCGTTGGATACCATCAATAAAGACCTGTTCCAATTCTTTTGCCGACAGAACAATCAGTTGTCGTACTTTGGTCGACCGCTCATGCCAGCGCTGGACATACGATCGCCCGACTCTTCCCCCCTCCGATCGAGTAAAAACCTCAGTTTTGACCATATAGACCAAGCGAGGGATTACCTGACGAGCATGATTACTCGGTGCTTGTCCTTTGTCCGTTTCGCCCAGCGTCACGTCCTGGCCAACCCACCGCAACCGCTCTATCCGGAACATTTCCATCAGCAAGGGGCCCTACTAGGCGAGTGCCATGCATGGTTCCAGGCCTTCGAGACACTGCGGAAAAAGCCCGCCAAGGCCAGCGGGATCCTCGATCCGCGGGCGCCCTTGTCCATGGCATGCCAGTACCACACCGCGATCACGTGGCTGAGCACCTGCACTTCTCTAGATGAGATGGTCTTGGACAAGTTCATCCCGAACTTCGTAGCTATTGTGTGTGCAGGTGAGAAGTTGGTGGAAATTTGTGTTGGAGACGAACGCAGCTCGGCCGCGGAGCAGTTTTTTCTCGACGCAGAACTAATACCAGTGCTTTACTGGACGGCTCAGCGGTGTCGACACCCGATCCTGCGGCGCCGAGCTCTCGATCTGTTATCGAAATATCCAGCTCGGGAAGGCTTGTGGGACAAAGGGCTGCATGTGGCGGTCGCGAGTCGTGTCATGGAATTGGAGGAGACGGGGCTCGAACATCTGCCCGTCGCGCAGCGGACTTCACTGGCACGTCAGCGCATACACGATTCGTCGATAGTAAGTGAACGGGAGTCACGGGCGAATCCGTGCCTGGTGCTTTTTCGCTCTAAGCCTCATGGCCTGGACGGGCCTTGGGAGCTTCGATGGGAGAATGTGGGCTGGTGATGCGAGACAAGGCGTTCTCTCGAAGGATCAACCCTGTCTAAATAGATCTACCTACACGACATTTGCAGGGTTTGTCTGAAAATTCTGTCCACATGTTTCATGCTGTCGTGGCCCCCACCGGGGTGATGGGATTACGATGTGACCAATCAGACTTCATTGCGATATAAGGATCGCGCTAAAGATAAGCCACGCCGTACATTTACGAGCCGTACAATCACAGACAGCAATTGCCTGGTCCTAGTGCTTGGCGTGCGGCTGTGGATAAGATTAGAGATCCGAGGGCTGTCGATCTTTCCGAGAGCCGCCCCATGTATACTCCGTATTTTCGCTGCCTGATCCTTGATCCTTCAATCATAGGTAGAAGGCTGTGTAGGATATGATCTTGTGATTGGTCCATGCGTCAACTTCATGCTGATGCCTTCACCATCAGTTAAGAGCTTATGTTATAGCCTCGCAGTGTATCCATGGTATATAAACTGTCGAGTTGTCGGATCTCTGAACAAACAGGAAATCTTACACTTTGATTTCATAGCCAAGGACCTGTTTCACTATTCTCTACCCCAACAAATCGCATCGAACTAGCACCTCACCATGCCATCTACCGATGATAATGGACTTTACGTAGGCTGCAAGGCCTACATTGAGGGTGTCAGTACATCATACGGATACACCCCCTCCGAAGGCGCCGGAATTGCGTTCTGTGTCCTCTTCGGCTTATCCATGATCGTCCACCTAATCCAATTCTGCTGGAAGCGAACATGGTGGTGCAGTCTGTTCAGCATCGGATGCATGGGTATGGATGCCATCGAGGTTTCAAGTCGCAAGGAAACTCAGCTAACACCACAGCAGTGGAAGTCCTCGGTTGGGCCGGGCGGACGTGGGCGTCCCAATGTCCCTACAACTCCACCGCATTCATGCTCCAGATCTCAACCTTGATCATCGGTGAGACCTACCTTTCCCTATCTCCACACACGAATAAGTACCCCCGCTAACACCTAAAAGCACCGACCTTCTTCACCGCCGCAATCTACGTCCTGCTCGGTCGTCTCATCCAACTCTTCGGTCGCGAATCCTCGATCCTGTCTCCGAAACTATACCTCTGGATCTTCTGCACCTGCGACGTCATCTCACTTGTGGTCCAAGCCGTAGGCGGCGCGCTGGCCTCCACGGAATCCAACGATGTCGACGGCAACACTGCCCCGGGCACCAACACCATGGTCGCCGGTATCGTCTTCCAGCTAGTCTCCGTCACAGTCTTTGTCTTCTGTGCGGTGGACTTCTTCCGTCGCTCCCTGCGTCTCGGGTACTTGCAGGGTCTCCTCCACGGCCCGCTCGCCTACCTCGTTGGCGCCATGGTGCTCTCCGTGGTCTGCATTTACATCCGGAGCATTTACCGGACTATCGAGCTGGCGCAAGGCTGGACCGGATACTTGATCACGCATGAGTCTTACTTCGTAGGGCTGGACGGTGTGATGATGGTGATTGCGGTCGCGGTTTTCAACGTGTTTCATCCCGGGTGGTTGCTGCCGGCGGATCATGTGCTTGCCAAGAACCAGGCCTGTCTGGAGTCGGGGGAGGTTGAGACGCATCAGTTGCAGTCAACGACGGAATACACGGGGTATGGGCATCAGTGAGCGGAAGAATGCCGGTTTTTATTTGCATTTTGTTTTTGTGTTGCGGTGGTAGCTGTATTGTCGTAATATGATGAGAAAGAGACTAGGGAAACAAGCCGTTTATCGTCTTCGTCAAGGATAGACCTTGTGTGAATATAACAGGATTCCTTTGAGCATCTGCTCTCTTTTATAGGCTGGGTGATGATATGGTCACGGAATTTCTAGTGGTAGGTAACTACTATATATGACCGGCTTGTGGTAATGACTTTGTAGTGCAGCAAATACCCCTTTGCCCCAATCCTTCCGCGGGTGGTTAGAGGATTGATTGTAATGAGCAGACTATTCTAAGGCTGTTGACACATTTAGAAAGTGTATTGATAATTTCAATTCGGCTAACTCGAGAAAAAACGATGCAAATACCTGTTCAATCTGCCTACACCCCGCCTGAGCCCAGAATTGTTTGTTGGATCTGCACAGCAACGTGCGGAATGATGAAGTATATAACCACAACCCAGAACTTGTTGTCTGGGCCTAGGCTGCTTTAGTACATAAGGTGTAAATAAAAACAATATTTTAGATCTTGTTATTCAATATAGATGTTATGCGGCTTGCTAGCAAGAGCGTTAGACCAAAATTCCACGGCCTTAGTGGCTAAGTAGGTATGATATGATCGAAGCTATTCGCGCATACTTAGGGCATCAAGTAACGTGACACCAGCGACCGCTGGTCCCCACTTGCATTTTAGGCGGTGAGCAATATGACCAGCAGTCGGTGGACTACGGAAGACCATTGCGGCCACTTGACAAGTTGCGACTTTTTCCACCAAGTAACTTATCCTCACCGCAGCCGTAACCGGCCCCTTCATATGACCAAGCCCCCCCTTCTCTCCCGGGGCCTAAGGTTAAGTACCTGCATTTTCCCTACCGTAGGCTTCTTTCACTCCAGTGGAACTCTGAAGACTTTTTTATCACTAGGATTTTAGGGCTCTTGGGGGGGCGAAGGTATTGTTATCAGGGTTCTTAATCGGGGAGTACCTTTTATCAATCTTTCAATTAGGGTGTAGGGATTATAGTATCCATAGGTCTCTCATTTTCTGCATACAAATAGTCCGGCGGATTTGGCAACAATGGCCTTCCGTATTTGTCCCCGCATATGATCCCGGAGGCGGCGGCTGGTCTCCACGTTTAGGCGGGGCGAACCTTATCAGATGTCTTATTCTGACACGGTGCGCGTGGCCGGCACCGTGGCGAGATATATCATGAGCCTCATGGATTCGATTGTCTCGCAGTGTGGCCCGCTGGCGAGCGTATTTGCGAAATTGGACGGTCTTCAGAGCCTGCTACAGATTGGTTTGGCTGTGGTCTCCGACGACATAGGACCCTCTCGTGATTTCTGGCTCGAGTTCGACTACTTGGAAGTCTTTCTGGCCCTAAGGTCCTCAATGCACATGATCATCGCTGGCATGCAAAATGGAGAGCCAGCCCCCTTGGCCTATTGTGGCGAAGCCTTAGTACTACAGGTAGAGAAACTGCACAGAAGACTTCAAAGGGTGCAATATCCTGAGACGGGCTCGCTGAAGGGTGTTTTGCGTCTGCTAAGGAGTCATATGGACATTTTCTTTACTGACCCTGGTTCCCTTTTCAAGTACGACGTCGCCTCCACCCCTGGCAGTGAAGCCTCTTTCCCCCGCCCCTGGAGCGACGATGCTTCCCCTGAAACAGAGGAGCTGGTCTAGGCAGCCTGCTTCGGTCGGAAGCTTGGCTATCGGATTGGGAATCCTTATTGCAAAACGTGCCAACCTGGAAGTGATCTGTTTACGGAAGTTGACCAAAAGTCTTGCGTTGTATCTCAATCAATGTTTTTTTGCATGTGCTTGGTTGATTTTCTCTTTGTATGTTCTTCTCTTTCCTTGCCTTTCTATGTTTTTGAAATGAGGTTTCGGAAACGGATAGTTTGTCGCGACGCGTTACAAGTTTATATTTAACGAGGCTCAGAATGTTACTTTATCTCTCGGGTGACTTGCATGTGAGAATATCCCGGTCGCAGATCATCAAGATCCTTGTATGTCTCTGCTCTCGTGCCGGGGAGTAAAGAACAGGCTAGTGTGTTGTGTTTATAGGACTTTTAATGTCCGGTGAACTATTCAAGGATATAGATTGAATCCACGTCGTAGGTGCCGATGAGGTGTGCCCCTAGATCAGGGCAGCAATTACTTTCCCTATGTGTTGGCATAAAGCGCATACGATGCGGGACAAGCGATCAAGGCTATCTATTGACACCAGTATGGTAAACAGAAGCTAACAGAACCGCATCATGGTACTTGCCACAAAGAAGAAATGGCAAGAGGCAAGATTAGGAAGGACGTTAAGGCAAGACGGGGAGAGGGAAATCGCCTGGAAAGATAAGCGCTGGATGACGGGCAGGGCAGTACCTAGCACTCTGTGCGCATTAATATCACATAGCCAGCCTTTTCGGAATTTTAGCTTCGCTTGGTCGATCAATTGATCAATCCACAGAACATGGACACCAATTTGATACATCAACTCCATCAACCCCACGTGATCTGTGACAGGAACTAGCGTGCCGTGATACATAAACAACAAAGACCCCACACAACACTCAACATAGTAAATGCCCCCCTAGATCAAGATCAATTACTCCTTTTTTCTTCTTACTGCAAGTCCACCAGAGCAAGACCCGCCACTCACAGTAAAAAGCCCCCTAGTCACTTGCGCCATGTCCGATACTCACGCTTCCAAACGGTCGCGCACCGACCTCGACGGCAACGCTGTCACTCGCTCGGTCGAGCCCGATGACCGGAACGCAAACAACGCAAACGCCATTGCTTCACCCCACCAAAGTGCCGTCCGTTCCGACCCGCGGCCGCGCTCCTGCTCCCCGATGCCGGATCTAGCCGAGTACATCCGCCAGACCATCGACGAGGGCGGCCGCGTGAAGCCCAGGGTGCATGCGCAGGTCAAGCGAGCACTCAGGGAGCTCGATCGGCCGTACTCGTTCGACGGGTACAGCGAGCTGGTCGCCAAGAAACTCGAGATTGCCCACCCCCGCTTGAACCGGTGGGACAGGGAAACGGTGTTCATGGAGATCTACGCTTATCTCGAGGGCGTCATGGAGGTGCTCGTCGCCAAGTGCGCTCTGCTGGCGGATGACCAGATGCGCTACGACGGTTTATCCGGGCTTCTGCGCATCGGCCGTATGCTTGTGTCGGTGGACGAAAGGCCCGGCGACGTCCTGCATGGTATCACAAAGGCCGTTGCCGGTGTGCTTCGGCGCGCGATGCTGATTATCCTGGCCGGTTTGTACGTCTTTCCCCTGGAGGATCCCGAGTCGTCCTGGGAGAAGCTGTACGAGGAGGTCGAGGATCTGGATGAGGCGCTCGTCCGCAAGCTGCATCGGAATTACGGCCTGCACCGGGTACTGCAACATCTCGAAAGGACTTTTACGTGGATTAAGCATCCGGAACTTAGCCCTTAGGTTGACGTCTAGGGACAGTTGGAGAGTTTCTTGGGAGGCTTGACGCGCCCCGGAACCAAGTCCCCGATGCCTTATTGGGAATTTGCCGCTTCTGACACCCGCATTCCATCCCGCATCTCGTCGAGTGTTTGCGCGGACAAACATTGACGCAGGCAACGACTGGGCTGTGTACATCTGTTCTGAAAATTGGATGGAATGATCTCGATGGACATTACTGGAACGAGCCACGGGATCGTCTTTACCTTAGCACAGTAGTGAAAGGGTGGATGGAGAGTATGGTGCGGAGAGGACATCATCTTCGTTAATTGCGTTTCTTGGAGCATCGGTGACGCGCTAGACCACAAGCGGACACAGGGTGGTCGGGAAAGAAACCGAGCGGTCGAGAGATTTTTGTGATGACGCCGAGGAAATGAGAATAACGTAGAAAACAGGAAAGCTATTTTGAGGCGCATCATGGATACCAATGCCACTTACTAAATGCCATTGAATGCTAAATCAAATTGAGTTACAACTGCTGATGAGAGTCAATGATGCTGTGGTGCTATCACATACAATTGCCGACATTTGCTTGCAATATGTGGCACAGAGGCGTACACTCAGACATGAAGAAATCAGAAAAGAACACAGGGGAATACAGGTCGGTGCAGAAAACAACAACAAGCATAATCGAAAGAGAGACTGAAAACACACACAAGTCATGGCAATCAATGCCGCAGTAGATCTCTTACCACCTCATAGCACCAGTGCACGAAACACACATATAAGTGCTCGATCGACTTCTGGGATGTGAACAGAAACTACCGGTTTCTGTTCAACACTTTGCGGCAGGGATTCTCCCCATTCAAATACGCCCACCCGGTCACATAGTGATAAGCCCGAACCTCCAGTTCTCCATCGCCCGCTACTTCCTCATCCCACATTGGAAAGTTCGCGAACCCCATCTCCGCCCCTTGGAGGTCATGCATATGTACGTGTGGGTCCTTTTTATGGTATTCCCGAGATTCAGTCACCTTCTCGCGGAGAATATCAAGTATCGGCGCCCACCACCCATCTATAAGCACGATGCGTAGCAGAAATAGTCCCTTCAAATGGGGTCCAAGAGCCTTGCACCACTGCGCAAGCTCGTTTTCAGTCAGCGAGGTATCGGTCATTTGGAAAACTTGAAGACGCGTCCACTGGATTCCTTCCAGAAGCGGGCTCACGCTCAACTCATCCCCTTCGAATCGACCTGGAACCTCCCCATCCCCATTCAAGGAGACAAAAACCTGTTCGAGCTCAGGCCCCGTGAACATAGCCTTCAGGTATTCCTTGAAGTGAGACGTAGTGTTGGCCGCTGGTGGTGATGGTGGCACGCTCATATCCTCGTCAACATCCATGGGCTGATTCAAGGTAACTATTTGGAGGTTCCGGAATGTCGTTCGTATGTCTGCCCACAACCTCTGATCCGAGAATCTAGATATGGGACCCTGAACCGGCATTATAGCAAACCTGTCTCCGGACGGAAAGCAGCCAACGTGTAAATTACGAATCATCTTCCCAGCCCGCTGAATAGCGATTGGTAGTTCAAAGAGAATCTTGGCGGGAACCAGAGGGTTGTAAAGATGAATCTTGATCTCATCCCACCTGAGAGGATGACATAGAGCCTCCAGGAATCGATAGCGGACCAGCAAAGCATACCGGTGAGGAACTGGTGACTCCGCTGCGTCGCAAAACCCCACGGACTCTGCTCGTGGCATTCGAGCAAAACACGCTGCTAAAGAGGAGACAAACGACCCCGACCTGACAAGCTGCACCTGAAGGGAACGTTTCCTGATATTCTCCTTCTGGGCTTGGCGAAAAGTGGCGCGTAGCTCCCTGACAAGTGATTTATCAATCGTAATTTCATCGTTCCTCTTGGTGAATATGTAGGGCTTCATCGCGAGTGACATGTGGTAAAAGTTAACCTCGACAAGTCCGAGTGCGGTAGGTGGTGCCAGTAGCTGTGCGTCCAGGGTGTGGGAAGACTGTGCAGAATCCAAGTGTTTCACATTCATCTTCCAGGCTTCGAGTTCGCTTGCCAGTATGTTGTAATGATGTCTCGCAAATGATTCACAATCTGTCTCGTGATCTTTGACCCGAAAGGCGAGGCCGACTTTGATGCCCAGAATTCCTTTCGCCACGTATGGACATCGCGACAAATGGACGGCTTTCTCAAGGGACTCCTGGTCAAGATTGACAAAAAGGATCGGGCATAGTAGCGGCGACGCTAAATCATTGAACACATGACAAACCAGGCGGATGTCCGATATTGTTTTGCGGTATATCTGGGCCTGGACTGGATGCAAATTCCGACCGATATAGCCCGGTATATCTTGATTCCACCAGATAATCTTGTTTTTGTTCACTCTGACGTCTTGGAAAAGCTCGAGTATCTGAAGAAGCAAGTCATCCGGGAGGTCGAGTATAGTGAGGGGTCTCATCGACGGGCGGGCGAGTTCCATCGCTCGAGTTCGTAAGGCTAGGCGGTAAGGTTCGAGCTTGAGGAGGATAGAACAATCAGTGCATGGCTCTCTTTCATACCTTTCGTGCCCTGTGATACCGACCGAGTCATGGTCGTCTTCCGATCCAACTTCGGGGGTGCTTGCTCCATAGTCAGCGCCCGCTTCCGAGGCGTCTCGGGCTGTATTTTCTTCGGCTTCATGATTATCGTCTGCGAAGGGGTGCTGATGGTTCCGCCCGGGTGCATCTTCTCTATCGCAGTCACCAAGTTCAACACTTTGGCAGCGATCTCCTTCTTCTGGTTCTTCGATCTCGCGGCTCTTTTCTGAGCTCGTCGCCCTGTCCGGAAATACTCGTTCTTTTTCATTGTCTGCATCGTCTTCTAGGTCCGATGGATCGGTCTTGTCGTCATCAGTAGTGCAAATGTCTGAGTCCTTGTTGGGAGGATAGCTCTCTTCGTCTTCTGCGTTCCTTTCCTCCATCCACTGTGTAGCCCGGATATCTTGCTCTAAATCATCGATCTCAGACAGCCGCAAATAGATTTCATCGAACGTAAGTGTTATAGGTGAATCGATGTCAAACATGCGATCGAGCTGACTGAGCAGGTTTTCTCCGCGCTGCACTGTGATGTGGTAGCAGCATAGCATGATGACGGTTAAAGGTCGAGGTGAGGCAAGCTCGGGAGAAGTTGTACAGAATGAGAATTGACTCTGAGGTGAGTGAGATCTGACGATAGGGTAAAGGTTTGCCAGGATCTGTCGGGCTTAGCGAGCTTTAAACGGTGAGAATGGACGCGAAAGAGTGAGGGGAGGGAAGGATAAAGAGACACGGGTGAAGAGACGAGTGAGGATGAGAAGGGTGAGGAGACGGGTGAGGAGACGGGTGAGGAGACGGATGATGGGAAGAGTGATGAGAAGGATGATGAGAAGGATGAAGAGAAGGAAGGAAATTCGTGGAGAGGGGGGATATGATGAGGAGAAGGTCGCGTTGTGAATGTGAACAAGATGAGATTCCCAATCAACACGAACAAACAGCCAAATCACCTGACTCGGACTTCGAGCTACACCACCACTTCTTGGTCAGGCAAAGTCTTGGTGCGGTCTTTAAAATCCTAGATGCAGTTGAGGATAGGGATATATGGAGAAGCTGCTCTCAATTATCAAGGCTTTGATGGCTCGAAGAATTTCACTTTACCACAATAAGGCTGCTCCAGTATCTTGATATCAAAAGTAACAGTGAAATGTGTTCCCGCTTTAGGATGTAGGGGCGAGGTAGACTTCTTAATGACAATCTTTCCAACTTTGAATGCGATAGAGATCGGGTATCAGCCAGTAAAACGTCGATTGAACACCATGCATCATCAAAGTCACCTCAGTATGAAGGCGCCCAGTGGTCATTCTTCACTAGACTCAAATGCATATTGCTTTCAACCAGAGTGAAAGACACAATCGACATCTACCCTACCTCTCTTCTAGAGCCCCCTGGAGGTGTGAATAAGAAAAGGGCCTTTTTGTAGGTAATATGATATTTTTATCACTGCCTCAACTGCTGACATCATCACTCTGCTAAACATCAGGATGCTCCTTCGCAGCCAGTTCAAGAAAAGTCCTATATCCATAGCATAGAGCCACCTCTCATCCATTTCATTCCTCTCAAGTAGTCTTCGACCAATTTAAACAGGTCTTCCCATTTGATTGCTTGAATGCGACCGAATTATCGAAGTAGACCCGGCACGTGATGCAAGGGGACGCGCCTCGCCTAAAGGTACTATACCATTTGCAACAGCAGCAAACTACCAGAGCTGCGTCGCAATCATTTGTCACACGTTCTCTCGGTTCATCTGCACAGGCCAGCCGCTGGTAAGAATCTCTGACAGAGGCTACCTCACACGAACTCTGGATACTCCTCGGCGGTCCACACCTTCCACACAAGTCTTTCCCCGCTGACTGTGCCGGTTCTCATCACATCCAACGCGGTGCTGGCCCTCTGCAGAAGCGAAGCACCCTCGATCTCTCGATACTTGTTGGGATCAAGGCTACCCGACGCGAGGAGAGCGGGTATGATATCAGGCAGGAGATGATCCTTCAGGAATGGATTCTGCTCGAAGATTAGTTTTGGAATGCGAACAAGTAAGTGCGAACCATACCGTCTCGAATGTATAGCTGACAATACTATGAACCTCGACGCCAGGCGCCCACGATACTTCTCCCTCGACATCAGCGGAAAGCTGCACACCGGCTGGGTCTGAAGGCGACCGAAGCACGACAGGAAGAACAGCTGCGATAATGGAGCCAGGAAGGCAGGCAATCTTGGCGAGATGCTGCAGTGACCCAGACTTGGAGCTCACACAATCGAAGGCGCGGATGGGTGCTGAGATTTTGCTCTTCTTCACAATGTCCAGAATAGATTCGACGACATTAGACTCGCGATAGTCGATAACGTGCTGGGCACCATATAGCTTGAGCTTCTCGTGGTGCTGCGGCGACGCGGTGGTGATGACATTCTTATAACCCCAGTGGTGGAGGAGCTGGATGGCGTACTGGCCGACCGAACTGCCTCCTCCCCAGATAATGATCGGACTCTCTGGATCTTTTGGTGAGAATCCCGAGGGGCGCGGCCAGGGGAGCTCGAGGTTCAACTTCCCTGTCAACGTGAAGTAGGCGGTACAAACATTAGTTGGCACCGTAGCGGCCGCGGGCATAGCTATGCCAGAGGGAACCTGGATTCTGCGTCAGATGTGGGTAGAGGAGACACAAAGTGAACGGGAATCATCACACCTTTCCGAACAGATGCTCTGGTGCCGTAACATACACCTGCTGCCCCTTCTCCTTCTCGTTGTGGAAGAAGAAACCGAAGACCTGATCCCCAGCCTGTAGGCGTTTGACCCCAGGGCCAGCTGCCACTACAGTGCCGACACCACTGTCGCCCAGGCTTTGAGGAAACTGAGCCATCAAGCCCGCGTCGACTTGGTAAACATCCAAAGGGGCAGATACCACCCATTCAATCCGGACACGGATTTCATTTTGTTGGAGCTCAGGTGTTGGGACTCGCTGAATGGTTAGCGGTTCTTTGACATTAGTCGCAATGAGAGCAGGGTGAGATGCCATCGTGCATGCAATGTTCAATTGAATATACCAAGAGCTGATGGGTAGAATTAGGAACACTGATAGGATTGTGACCTTATATACAACTTCCAGACCATTGTTCTTTGAAAATTGCCTCGATGTATTCAGTTTTATTCAAACGCCCCACCCGAGATAAATCAAAATAAGTGTGAACATCATCGATCCAGTTGAACCTTAACAGCTATCTCCAGCCCACTGAAGGTACGGTAGGCCGATGGGGATTATTTGGATTACAAATCACCTCAAGCTGGGCTTGATTAGCCTGGTGGGTGGCGAAAATGTTAAAGTTGACCTCCCATTCTCTCCTGTCACCAATCATTGTGTTGGAGTAAGCATCTGCATCTCATAATTCCAGAACGGAGTCGTCGTCTTTGACCATTCTTAACACCGGCGACTTAAACTCCAGCTGTGAGCGATCGGACGATAATTTTCACATTTGTTGGAGCCTTGGCAATGATGAATGCAGAATCCGGGATCAAGCGTCGGCATCATGTGCGACATGCGACCACAGCTGATGCACCCGAGGACGATTTGCTAGGGGTCACCGATCCGGTCCTGCGGCGACGCGTACAGAATCGTCTGAATCAAAGAGCCTACCGTGAGGCCTCCCCGCAATTTTCTTATCACCCCCGCTGCTGACAAAGGTTGATGGTTTACATTAAAGGTCAGCGTCAAAAACCGCGCAGTACGGAGGACAGATTGCCTTCGAATCGCAAAACAATTCGAGCCGCTGCCGGTGATGATCAATCCCGAGTTCAGACATTGCCTCACCGATCCAGCGACCACAACTCTATTTTCTATAACCTCCCCGAGGTGGATCCCACGCGATACACCTACGCCCCTCCCAATTTCCACACCCTGATGGTTGAATTTGAGAAACGCGCCCGAGCTGCCCACGCTATGGGTTCACCTCGGACAGATCTCCTCCTTAGTTTGAGTCGGCTTAACGTAATTCGCGCAGCGTACCAGAACGCGGTCATCGCCGGCATGACCGTTGACTGGATGTGTCGCGACGACGCGGTTTCAATTTTCAGCATGAGTGGCCCTCACTCACCGCAGTATACCTTAAGCGCGATTCCGGAGCGGCTGCGGCCGACCCCCGTGCAGCGAACAGTGCCGCATCACCCTTGGCTCGACATCTTCCCCTTCGAGCAAATGCGGGATAACCTGATCCGCGCGGGGGATTTGCTGGATGGTCATGGGTTCTGTCATGATCTAACCGCTTTCTGGGATACGCGGAGCAGCAGCGCAACCTTACTTGTCTGGGGGGATCCGTGGGATCCATCGAATTGGGAGGTTACGGAGGAGTTTGCGAGGAAGTGGGGGTACTTTCTTCGCGGATGTCCGGACATTCTTGTTTCGACGAATAAGTGGAGGGCTCAGAGAGATGAGAAGCCACTCGCTTGGCGGAGGGTGTTTGGTGATTATCTGGGGTAGGGGGACTATCTGAAAGTTATGGTTCCATCCAGCGACGGATAACCGTCTCGTGGATAGTCGGTGTTCTGCATCTCCGGATGGATAACTAATGGGTGCATACTTACATGGCCAATTATGGTCAGAAAGACGTGGTTTTGTTTCTGACACCATCAACTATCTGCTCTGTCAATTCATTTGCCAGGGGGTGCCATGGGAATACCTTCGCTCAGACCCACTCTAAAATCCGATGCTTACAGATTGAGTCTCATTGGTCCGACAGACCCCACTCTTTTACAGTCGGGCGGATCATCATGATGCAGCGCAAGTATACCTTATTTCACCGCTAATCTCCGTGACCTACTCCGAGGCTGTGAGTATATCATGTACCATGCTGGCAATACCATGCCATCTATTCAATAGTTCCCGCTACCTGGATCCTTACATCGAGTCATCCTTATCATGGCATACCAAAAAGCAGTCATCATCACCGCACCGCAACATGCACAACTGGTCCACGACCGGCCCATTCCCAAGTTGCGGGATGACTGCATCCTAGTCAAAACCATCAGTGTCGCCCTGAACCCCACCGACTGGAAACATATCGACTACCTCGCCAGCCCCGGGGTACTTGTCGGGTGCGACTACGCCGGCACCGTGGAGGACGTCGGCAAAGCTGTTAAGAAACCATTTGTCAAAGGCGATCGCATCTGTGGATTTGTACACGGATCCAATGCCGTGCAGCCAGAGGATGGGGCGTTCGCGGAATACATTGTCGTCAAGGGGGATCTCCAGTACAGGATCCCTGAGAGCATGTCCTTCGAAGAGGCGGCAACATTAGGCTTAGGAGCTATCACTGCCGCTCTGGGCCTCTACCAGAGCCTTCGCCTTTCACTACCCACGTCTCCAGCGCATGAGAAACTCCCGGTGTTGGTGTACGGAGGATCAACAGCGACCGGGACCTTGGCGATCCAGCTTGCCAAGCTATCGGGGTATACTGTTCTGACGACTTGTTCTCCTCGTCACGCCGATCGAGTGAAGTCCCTGGGTGCGGACGCGGTTTTCGACTACAACGATCCCGATGCCGCCAACGCAATCAGAAAGTATACCAACGACAGCCTTACTCTGGCTTTCGATACCGTGTCCGTCGAAAGCAGTGCCAGATTCTGCGATATGGCTCTTTCTTCGCAGGGGGGAGATTATAGCTCCCTGCTACCGATCGCAATTGAACGGGAGAATGTACGCGATCGAGCCACGATGGCCTACACTGCGTTCGGTGAGAGATTCATCTTTGGATCCAAAGAGATTCCTGCGCGGCCCGTCGATAGAGAATTTGCGGAAGCTTTTACGGCTATCTTCGAGGAGTTGCTGGCGAGCGGCAGGATCAAGCCCCATCCGGTTCGCGTTGGCGATGGCGGGCTAGATGGTGTTTTGGACGGGCTGCAGCTGTTGAGGGAAGGAAAGATTAGTGGCGAGAAGCTTGTTTACGATCTCACAAGAAACTGATTTTGGCTTCATCACAATACCCAGTATCTTATGTCAAAGTCTCTAATCCTCAGCACTAATTAAAACGAATCTTCATGGTGTATTCAAATCGACGACCAACCCTTGCTCCGCCTGTATGGTTATAAATAGGCCGTATTTGCTCTATTGCCTCATTTTCTGGTGTCTATATTGGGGTGTGATGTGGGATTGAACCTGTCTGATCAGAGCTATAGTCTTTGGGTGCGTTCTACATATGTACCGCTTTGCGATCGAAATACGGAAGGGATGGACCAAACTATGTAGGAAGTAACGGAAATCGAAATTTAGCTACCAGGATGTTGAAATAGACTGAGTTGACATCCGGCACACTTCTGCTTTCACCTGAAGTCGACATGATGACTTGCACAGGTCACTATTTCGCAAGTCTTTGAGGCTAGGTAAGCTCGGACTTGGACGAAGTGTGAACCCGATCGTAGTAGTACCAGTGCGTGGGGTATGTCGGGAGGGACGCAGCGAATCAGAGCCGAGATGTAAGCATTTCCGTGGCTGGAATTTCCGACACATCGGGAGAGGCTAATGACCGTGGACAATGGTGAAGTGAAATCATTTATAATGCCCATTTTTAGGGGGCATTTTGTACGTGGCATCCTGAGAGAGAGAAGCGGATGATAATTCTTTGCCCTTTAGAGTTTCAGTGTAAGTTTGGCAAATTTGCGCTTAATCACGGCGGCAACTTCCAATATTCGCAAATGTGGTTGTTGCTGGGTTCCAAGATGCGGTTCGGTTTGAGCGGTTGTGAGCACTTCCGGGTGTTCTGCTACTAGATTCCAACCCAAAAGCGGCCTCTCAACAACTTGTCTCGATGGTGTAGTTGGTTATCACGTGGGTCTCATACATCAGTATGACTCGGAAGATCACTTCTGGGCGATCCCAAGGCCGGGAGTTCGAACCTCCCTCGGGACAAATCTTTTTTGCTTTTTTCACCCTGTGCTTGGCCCCACCTGGCAAAGGATGGGAGTGTGGGACAGCCTCGAGTGCGAGGCGGGCTTCTGGAAGAATTCTTCATGGCGAGACCCACCGGCAAGGCCGGTCGTAACCGGACTTACCAACGCGGTCTCCGAGAATGATAACCATGATGTCAAATGCATTTGCCGACGAAATGGATATATTCTTCGCGAGTGCCCAAGAGCAAGCAATCTTGTGTTCCCGGATTCCCGATCTCGAATAGGTCAATCTAGTCCTACGCACGAGCAGTGTCCTCGAGTTAAACTCTTCTCTATCTGCACTCGACTATTCCCACCACTGCACTGCAATCCACTGACCACAATGGTCCGCGTCCTCATCACCGGCTCCGCCGACGGCTTCGGCCTGGAAGCGGCCCGCCAACTCGTCCAGCGCGGCCACACCGTCTACCTGCACGCGCGCAACCAAGACCGCGCAGACCACGCCCAAGCATCCTGTCCAGGCGCCGCGGGGGTCCTTATCGCCGACCTTAGCAATCTCGAAGCGACGCGCCACCTGGCCGAAGAAGCCAACGCCATCGGCACATTCGACGCGGTGATCCTCAACGCGGGGATGCTCTCCGGACCCTTCCGCAAAACCCCGGACACCGGCATCCCGGCCATGGTGTTTGTCAACGTGGTGGCGCCGTATATCCTCGCGTGCTTGCTGCATCGCCCGAAACGGTTGATCGTCATCTCCTCGCAGTTGCACCGCAGCGCGCGGAACACCGCCGTGGAGGATATTTTCTGGCGCAAGCGAGGCGAGCGCACCTTCCAGGATTTCCAGGCGTATTGTGATTCGAAGTTTCATGTTATGTTGGTTGCGAATGCGTTTGCGCGATTGTGGAAGGGGACGTCGAGTGTGGTCTCTGTGCATCCGGGGTGGGTGGCGACCAAGTTGGGGGGTGCGGGGGCGCCGGATCGGTTGGAGGATGGGGTCGAGACGTATGTTATGCTGGCCGAGGGGGAGTATGATCAGAGTATCACGGGGGCGTACTTTGAGCCTAAGAGGAAGCGCGGTAGTGCTCTTCCAGCGACGCAGGACGTTGGGCTCCAGGAGAAGGCTATTAGGGCCTGTGAGGAGGTCACGGGGTTGAAGATGCCGGCTTAGCGAGGCATTGGCTTCTCTGGCCTGCTGTTTGGAGATTGTATCATAACTTGTATACTTATAGAATAATCGAGATGTGGTGCGCTATGCCTCAATTGCCTTCACAGAAACCCTTTTTTGATTTGTGTGCTACCAATATGTAAAAAATCTGTTTTGAGGGCAATGTCGGTAGAAAACCTATTTAGGACTCGCCACGCACTTGAGGCCCTTGGAGTAAAGTGCTGGAATTGAGTCGTATTGCTGATTCACTCGAATGCTCTGAGAGTCCTGTGATAGTCTTAGAATAACCTAGGAGTAGCTGTCAAGACTGGAAGAGAAATTGGCCAAGTTGCACTAGAGTACTGTAATTCTTGATACCTAGTAGCTTGGCTGTGAGATTCGAGACGCCCGGCAGTCAGTGACTAAATATAGCATTGCAGCGCGGATCGTGTGAAATAGCCGCGGTCGATCCCATTTAGGAAGATGGTTGCACGAATCCGGCAGACTAATGCCGACCCCTGTCACAATCTTTGTTATTGTCATTGGGCCAATGCACCCTGCAAGTTAGGCGCACCTGCAGGCGATGTCTACTGCATTTGGCCAGCTGAAATGAGGGGTCCGTGGTAGCGCACGAAGATTCCTCCGCTTCCCCAGCCATCATCCATAGACCTTGAGTTCTTGTTGATCTTGTCCTACACGCGGAAGATTACCACATGGTGGCTCCCACGCCGCAATTAGCAGATAATCTGTCACATAATGAACACCTCAACAGCGCTGTTCAACAACTCCACAAACGCGGGGCTCCAGCTTGGCCAGAACAACGGCAGTGTTGAGTTCCACAATCATCACGGTAAACCCTTGCAGTCACACCAGTTTGACACTATGCTAATATCACTTGACCTGGTCGTTCTTCTTTGCTCTAGGACCATCGCAAGCCTCACGCAATGAAGCGTGTCTACGCGATCTTCGGATAAGCAATCCTCGGGACGACAAGACCAGGATCGAGGAGTTGAAAGGAGGAATACTCAAGGATTCATACTCATGGGTCCTACAAAACAATGAATTCCTGAGGTGGAGAGATAATGGCGGGCCCGATCGAGATGCCAACGACCGAATGCTGTGGATCCGCGCTGACCCCGGAAAAGGAAAGACCATGCTCCTTTGTGGCATCATTGACGAATTGACAAAGGAGTTGCCCGAGACGCATTGTCATATTTCTTCTGTCAACAGAGCGATGCTCGCCTGAACGATGCAACGTCCGTCTTGCGGGGCTTGATCTTTCTACTTGTGGATCAGCGGCCGAGTCTGCTCTCCTATATCCGGCCGCGCTATGACGTGGAAGGGAAAACGCTCTTCGAAGATACCAATGCTTGGTACGCTCTATCGAAAATGTTTCTCGAAATGTTGGAGGACCCAGAGTTAGAGACCACGTTGTTGATCATCGATGCTTTGGACGAGTGCAGCACCGGCCTGCCATTGCTGCTTGAGCTGGTGAAACGGTCAACGGGAAATCCTCGGGTCAAGTGGATTGTCTCGAGTCGGAACTGGCTTGATATTGAGAAGCAGTTGACGGCTACATATTGCTCTACTTTGTCTCTCGAGCTGAACGAGAATTCTGTCGCTGCCGCTGTGAAGACCTATATTCGGATCAAGGTGGACTTCCTCACCGCGCTGAATGGATACGACGAGAACACCAAAGACTTCATCCGAGAATATTTGACGTCAAACTCCAATGATACATTTCTATGGGTTGCCTTGGTCTGTGAGCGACTTGCCAGTACGTCGGCATGCGAAGTGGAAAATATTCTTACCTCCTTTCCGGCGAGTCTCGAAGATCTCTACAAGCGCATGATGCGCGATATTGAAATTTCAGAAAGTAGACAGCTGTGCCGAGTGATTCTCGCCACCGTCTGTACCGCATACCGGCCTCTGGAAGTTGAAGAGCTACCAGTACTTACCGATCTACCCTGACGATTCTCGACAGATCCTCGGATGATAACGCAGATTATCAAGCTCTGTGGCTCATTCTTATCTATTCGCGAAGACACCATTTACTTTGTCCATCAGTCTGCGAAGGATTTCTTGCTGACGTCCAAACTCATAATCCCAGCCGGTCATGAGATGGAACACAGTAGGATGTTGTCTCAGTCTATCAAGATGATGAACCAGACACTTCGACGTAACATATACAACATTCAGAATCCCGGGTGTCGAGTCGAGAACATCTGTCGTCCTACACCTGACCCCTTGACACAAGCACGTTACTGTTGCACATATTGGATTGATCATTTATTAAAAGCAGATCCTAGGAACACGGTGGACCTGTCTACAGATGGCCCGATTCAGCTCTTTCTGGAACTGAAACTATTTTACTGGCTCGAGGCTCTTAGCATTCTCGGGCAGTTTACTGGAGGCATTGGAGCTATCCTCATACTTGATAGCTTTCTGCAGGTATGCATACCCGGTGTAATAAAGAGAGGAAAGCTGACTATGGGCACTTTCTGTACTTTGTTTAGAAAGCAAAGTGCGCGAATAAATTGTCAAACCTTGTGAATGACATTTCCCGATACATGCGCGAGTTCAAGGTCCCGATTGAAACCAGCCCGCTCCAGGTCTATAGTTCAGCACTCATTTGGACCCCTAATCGGAGTCTGGTCAAAGCTCTTTACCAGCACGAAACACCCACGTGGATTACCAATATCCCCATGGTCGAGGAGAATTGGAGTCGTTGTATTCATACCATCGAGGGCAACGGCGAAAGGTTTACAGATATCGGCTGGTCACAGGACGGTGACCGGCTGCTATGTATGGCAACAGACCTTACTGTGAGCAGCTGGGATCCCGGAACTGGACAATATATTTCGAGCATCAAGCTGGAGAGACTTCCTAGCCGGTCCGAAAAGTATCACTTGTCCCGACACACAGGCCGCGTCGCTTCGGTCTTTGGGGATGGTTGCACCAAGATTCGTATTTGTGATGCTACCACCGGAAAGTGTATTCGCATACTCGACGACAAATCCTTGCACTCGCATCTGTTCGTACAGTGGCTTGCAGATGGAAAGCATCTTGTCTCGTACTCAGAGGGCGGATATCTACTGTGGGATGTTTCCAAATCTGCTGATGAAGGTAGGCAACGTGTAATCCTCGATGGTGGTTTACACATACAGTGCTGGTCTCACGATGGCTGTCTGTATATTTCGAAACCCCGGTCTTTCGACAATCACGACGACTTCCCCCACGCCATCCACGACAGTAGAACAGGAGTTTGTTTGAGGAAATTGGAATATAGTTGGCGGTCTGATCTCCATGCTGATTCATGGTCCCCCGATGGAAGTATGCTCGCCTTGAAATCGTTCGTCAGAGTGGACATCTGGGATTTGGCCACTGGGGGACCCGGACATGTGCTGGAAGGACACACTTCCTTGGCCGACAAAATTAGCTGGTCGCCCGATTCAACTAGATTCGCGACGTGTTTTCGTGATTCTAGAATTATGATCTGGGATCCAAAACTCGGAATATGCCTCTGGACGGTCGAATTCGACGGAACCTCCTCTGCCAACCACTTCTGCTGGGCTCCCGACGGAAATCGATTTGCATCCCACTCGGGTCACTTGATCAGGATCTGGGACACAACGCCAATCAGAGACTTCCCAGCTTTTACAGAGCATTCTGTTCAGGTGGCAGCAAGGCCTCACTCACGTCACCGCCGGGCTTTGGCGTACGTTCGATCCCAATTCACAAAGTTACGAAGAAAGGCCCTGGACCAAAAAGTCCCACGCTCACCAGCAAATTGTGGCTGGATCTTCTCGCTCCATTGGTCGCATGGTAGAGCTCGTGTCGCGTCATTAACCACCAAGGGTATTCTTGAGATTTGGAACACGGACACCGGTTACAGAGTTTGCGAAATCGAAGACCATGTTCCTCTTTTGCCGACAGTGGCCTGGTCATCAGATGGCAAACTAGGAACGTTTCACCGGGGGGTTCTGTGTGTATGGAATATTGTGTCAGGAAAGCGGGTTTTAGCTCTATCACATAATCCATATGGTGATGATAATTCCGGGTCCTTTGCCTGGTCGCCGGACGGGTGCCAACTAGCATCAGCCAAAGATGGAACCGTCAGGATTTGGGACTTCGCCACCGGACGATGCCTAAAGCAACTGCACCATTCTGATCTGCTCCAGACACTGGCCTGGTCTCGCGACGGACAGAAAGTCGCTTCAGTATCCCAGCGTGATGGTACAGTTAGAGTTTGGGATCTCGCCACGGAACAGTATCTTGAGCTCTGCGACCCGAACGGACAACACGATCACGCTTTTTCTCCCGATCGTCAATGGCATGTTACATGGTCTTATGACAACAGTCGCATCGCCTGGGGATATAACAACCATGGCTTTCTCTATGACGCAGCCAACGGAATGCATATCGGCTCCCTAGAAGTCTATGTCTCGAAACCCCGTGACTGGGATCAACCTTTACTAGACATATATGAGACCAGGCTCATATTCGATATTTGGGACCTTATCACATCTGGATCCCGCGGTGCTATCGGACAATCAGTTTGCAGCATCAGAATTCACGGGCTTGTCGAGAATAGTCTTGAGACGAGTTTGGGGGTCTTTGATTTGAAGGGTATCGGCTGTCTCCACGACGCTACCGAGAACAGCCCGTGGATACCAGTTGGGTATGGGATCTCCTTGGATAATTCTTGGATTACTTGGAACGGAGACAATTTGCTGTGGTTGCCCTGGCAATATCGACCGCGCAGTAAATCTGACATGCGCAATTCGGGGGCGAATGTGGCAATTGCTTGTCGTTCTGGTGGAGCCATCTTTCTCTCATTCGCGGAGAATCCACTTTCTTGAGTCCCCGTGGTGTCTATCTGCGCTTGGGTGCTCGCCAAGCCAGTAGAGGATCCGCCACAAGTGATTGACAATATAGCGTTGATGAGATTGAAGTCTCAATTTTTTCTTGTTTCGGAGCTCCTGTACAATCTTTGAAACGTTATTGTTGGCTCTGCAGAGTCTGAGAAGAGACATAAGCGTTTCGGCAATTGAGACCTCGTAGCTCTCCAAGTTCTTCTCCTAGGCTATCGTACAAAACCACGTTCTCCGGGAACAGCCAAAACGCAGCATTGACAGAAGATGTGTCATATATTCCAGTAGAGTATAGACTTGACCGTGTTGTGGATATTGGTATGTCTCGCAAGAGTACCTCCGTAGGCTAACACCTCCTTGAGAGTGCCGGGCAGCAGCAGTGCCTATTTTGATGAGGCCGCGCATACGGAAACCGATTCCGTGTCGAGTAACATTCCGTCATCCTCTTTGCTATAAGGCATTCTGAAGCAGGTCCGGAAATATCAGGAGCTACGAGGTCATTATGTGAGAGCGAGGCATGTTAAGTTCTAAGGGCCGTCGTCGCACCTTCTGCCGCCTGTTCTGTCGAAAAAATCAACTCCAAGGTTTCTTCATCCCCCCTTTCCTCCTGACACCCACCCCCTTTTTTCCCTGTCAGAAACAAGACCCCCACTAAGGCTTGCCCCTTTCTGCATCTCTCCTTCAGCTACAAACGCGATGCAAGATCCCTCGATCACAGCATGGAATACGCCCATGCCCATCCCCGCAACGATTGATCTCCACCGCGCGCAGCAGGCACACACGCGCAAATTCCTCGAGGAGAACGCCTGGCTCAACGTCCTCCCCATCTCTGCAAGCGACCTCCACGCTCTCCGTAGCATCCAAGGCCTCTACGAGGTTCGCATCGACAAGTGCCCATGGCTAGGCGCTAGTCTCCGCCTCTGGCTGCTATGGGACTACGATCGGCTCTGGGGGAGTTTTACATTCAGGCCCCTCGAGGGCGTCTTCCTGGTCGATCCAGCCTTTACGATCCAGCAGTGTGACCCGGCCACCGGCTTTAGTCCATCGTTGCCGGTTGAATGGATGGGCTGGGCCGAGGATGATGGCTGGGGTCGGGAGGAGACCAGCTGTATCCCTAGCGAGATGTGGATCAACCCCTGGACAAAGACACTCGAGGGTGAGTTTGGGTTCATGTAGGGATCCGGGTGGCCTGGTCCAGGGACGATGAGTTTCCGGGCCACGCGTTTGCCCGAGGCCGAGAATCCAGGTCCTCGTGATGTCAACTCTGTTGACGATATTGTATGGCAGTGGGATCGTCGTGGGCCGCCATATTATGAGCTGGAGAACATACGCCAGACGCTGTCGCTGGAAGAGCTGAGGGCGGAACTACGTAATCGGGATGACGCGCTGGCTCGGGCTCGTGAGGAGAGTCTGAATGAGGAGGCTGATGACGATGACGAATTATCACTTTTGTCCGCGTGCTTTTCGGTAAAGAGGGATCTGGCAATGGCTGTGTTCGACCGTAGTGGCAATAGTATACAGATTCATCTGCGGGTTCACACAAAGTACCATTGGGTCTGGGAAGAGTTTGACGGCGACTTCCGGACGATTTCCTTTGTGAATTTGCAGACTCGTGACAAATTTTCAGCCCTGACGAAATACTCTTGCATTGGCGAGGCTGAAGACAGCCACCTTGTATCTCTGCTAGCCGGGTTGCTGTCGGAAAGAAATACGCTTAGCGCCTACGTGTTCGACAAGCTTGGCAATAGCATGCCGATCCGCCTGTGGCGAGATGAGAAAGTTGTTGTCTCTGTAGAATTTGACGGGGACTTTGCGACGCTTTCTCTGATGAGGTGGAAGATTGACAGCGGTTCTGGGAAGTATTAGGATTTTTGATTGTTCTTCTGCTTTGGACGCGCTCGTTGTTGGCCAGGTCTGGTAGCCATCGTCCGATAGCCGTCAGACAGCCAGGGTCTGGCATCTTATTCCCCGGAGAAAAGGTCTGTTAGCTCTACATTGACGGATACCTCCTATGGGGCATCAATGCATCTCTTGCCTTCGGGTTTCACTCGTCCGTTGTGGAATGTTTTGTTCTTTCAGCTGCAAGTCATCGACCAGTATCGTCCACCCCTTGCCTCTTAAGTCACTTCGCTTTCGCCAGTGATTATAGTTCACTCAGTAAGCAATACTCGGCGCAAATGAGTGGCGACATCCTAATGCCCCATAAAGCGCCCATAGCATAGATAATCATATCCTCAGGCACAGGTGTCTGATGGCCCTTGTTCTTCTAGAGTCCAGGACGATTACCGACATCCCATGCACATTACAAGGAATCTAAGCTGCTCTGTGATTCAAACTCCTCCAGGGATTTCATCGGCAAACTCATTTTGCGGAGCCTTTTGCCCATACAATAGGACATTCCACCCAGTTCTTTGAGCTCCGTTCGTCTATCTAGAACTTTTCCTTTAAAGTCCTTTGTAACAATCTCTTCCGTTGTCCAGATCCCTAACAATCCATTCAAAACAAACCCAGCAACGGACGACCACCCTTATACAAACAATGGAAATCCCTCAGAGAATCGCCCTCCTCACGATATATTATGCCCTTCCATCTCCACAAAAAGTCTTTCCCCCTCCCAAGCAACTAGAGGTGACTCCCACCATACTCATCCTTCCGGAAAGCAGTATGAGAAGCCTCCCGCCCCTAGCTGCCCTGATCTTCACGGTTCAACCAGACTTATAACTTCGATCAAGTATGCCTTGATCTAGACTCTCAACAATGTATACGAGCGTTGGCGCATAAAGCCAACAGGCCATGCCTGCCCCACAACACACCAAACTCCGCGCCCAAAAGGTGAGTATATACAACTGGTCTTGGCTTCATGCTTAGCTACCATGGACCGAGCCAAGAGATACGCGGAAGTTGCTGGGAATCAAACAAACGAGATAAGAACCTCTCCCCGAGGGGGAAGCTGAGAGCTGTGTCTTGTCTCAATGGTTTGTTTTGCGGCGAGAAAAAGGTGGCCTGGAACGTTTGACGAACGTTCTAACAGCACAGATCGTATCCCCTTTCCATGTGGTCCTACTATGTCGGTTCGAGTTCCCGTTCGGTGGTTTGATTTGGTTTGGTGGGTGCATTTGGTGAGGAGCGAGAGAGAGAGAGGTCGGCTTTACGGATTCTGTAGAGCTGGGGGTTTGAGTTTGGATGGGTCGTGAGGGTCGCGGGGTTGTCTGGGATGGAGAGGTTTCTCGTGTGCTGTGCTCTGGGGGTGTGGGGATGGCGTGGGGTCGCCTCTTTTTGCGTTAGGTTGGTTTAGTGGTCTGGGGTGATTGTGGCTATCTGAGGATGAAGCACTGTTGAGAAGATATTTTTCTGCTGATAGGATTGCTGTGTGAGATCGACCTGAGATTGCGGCGGCGTATGCCCTGAAATAGCGATACAAAGCTGCTTCATCTGTTGCAAGATGTTGCGCATGCCGATTAAGCCTAGAATTATATGATTATAGCTCTAGTGACGATACCGATCGACTCACGCGTCTTTGTAAGAACTATGGCTATACTAAGTGTTGAGAACGCTTAGTAAGACTACCCTAACACTGTGATGAACGTAGATGTAGCACCATTATACGGGTCTAGACTACGACTCCTTTCTATGCAGCTTCCCGGAAGCACCAGCCATGTAGCCCGAGTGGGATTACTTGTTTCAGCCTGCCAACAATCCACAAGGAAAGTACCATATCAAGATGGAGATGGTGCGTGACATTCTCAATCCCCAGGTCCAGGGTAATAGATCCCGGTTACACAAAGCCACCAACTGGCAAAGCCATCTCTGGACTGACGAGACCTCAAACTTAGTGCGTTCATGTCATGCATGAACCCGTAACCTGATCTAATACCTGAACACACCGCCCGCGCCCTCAGCTATCTCCTTCATCTACACGACATCCATGTTCCAGGTGACCAGATTCACCGCCTGGATGTCCAGGTACTCGGGCGCAACCCGCACCGTCGCCTGAATCTCGTGGCCCTCGAACCCGCCCAGGAGCAGTGTCTGGTCGAGGATGGTGCGCTCGTCCGCGATGTAGACGTGGAACTCGCTGTTGACGGTGTTTTGAGCTTTCTCGGCGAGTAAGTGGACGACCTCGGTGGGTGTCATACCACGAAGGGGGAGACAAGCCCCTCATCGACGTGACCTTGTATGGTGGAGTGTCTGGTCAGCTGTTGGATGCGCTCGCGAAGTTGTCCGATGCGGCGAGGATGGAGTTCATGGTCTTTGATGTTCCTTTTTTTGAAGATCATGATTAGTTGACGTGTGTAATAGCAAATAAAGGATCAAGATGTTTACTAAGATGGGTATGTCTGCAGTGCAGACGATGGCGACGATCGCTTCTTCTTCTCCCATTTTGAACGGTCTCGGGTGATTGTCTTTTGCACTGATCAATGAATAGAAGTTGGCAAGGGATTTTTAATGAGTGTTCAAGGTTTAAGTGGATGAAAGGATGTCTCTACGGTTAACGATATGTCTCTTTGGGACACCCACGTTTGTGCGAGTAATTCTCAAGTAGACAGCCATCTGTTGGCAGCTCTCTTCAAGGAGCACGTTCGGAAGGATTGTGCCAGGAGGATCAGGCAACAGCAGGTTGTCATGCTCTGGCAATAAGCGACTCACCGGGTCTCCACATTCTTCTGTTGGCCGTCCTCACCAGGCTGCTTCTTACCTCCAAAAGCATATAGCAGCTAAGAGACTCTAGAAAAACAAAACTCCCTGGCTAGCGAGGTACTGTAACTGCAGTAGTAACTATGTTCAAGTCTTTTTCTACATGTAGATGTACCTACCCTAAACCCAAGAAGATCTATCAGTGATCTTAGTGGACACAAACCTCCATGCATTCCTTCGCCTTTCGCGGGAGATAATATCTTCACATTCTTTGCCACGAAAAAGATTGGAGGGCTAATATGCATGCTCTGCACATCGGAAGGAGTCCGGAACCCTCCGTCATTTTCGGTAACAATCTTGAATATAGCTTAACATGTCGCTCGATTTACTACAGTGATCATTGCAAAATAGCTGTCCAGCTCCTCTTGCCCACAGCCTATGCGCAAGAAAGAATCCTGAAACTACTGCGCTTCCCCCTCTCCGACCCCTGCATATGTTACACACCAGATAACATTTATCGCAAATGGTCCATTGCAGAGTCCACACAACAACCCAATATATACAGGGGCACAATCACACCTTGATAGGCAAACTCTTGAGCACCTCACCCGCCGCCTCCCGACACAGCTCGCCGACGGACATGCCGCCCACGAGCTTGAGCACCGGCATGTCCACCTCCAACTCCTTGAGGAACCACGACCGGATCTCCACGGCAATCAACGAGTCCACCCCCAGATTGATCAGCGGCTGACCGCGCTCGATCGACCCCTTGGCCGCCTGCAGCATCCGCTCCATCTTCCCGACGAACGCCTCCTGGATGACGCCGTCCACCGCCTCCAACGTGCCGGCCTCGGCGACCGCCTCCGCCAGCGGGACCTGCTTGGCCGTCGCTGCATCCCCCACCACCGCCTGGCTTTCCTCCTGTACAGTGTGCAGACTGAACCGCGGGTTCTCCGCCCAGAACGCCTTCCCCGCCTCCTCGCGGAGACTGTGTCGATGCAACCCCGTGATCATCTCCGGCGCATGGCCCCCGCCAAGGGTCGGGTGGCCGATGACGATCGCCTGCGCGAACATATCCCAGAACTCGGGCTCGGCGATCGGCATGTACTTGTACTGTCGGAGAGTCGTCTCGTACACCCCCGTGGTGCTGACGTACCCCACCCCCAGGACCATGCCGATGTGGAACACGGACGCGGCGAGCCCGCGCGCCCGCCGCTGCGCCGCGACGGTCGACATGAATAGGTTGGCCGCGACGTAGTTGCTCTGGCCCCGGTTGCCGACGATGCTGGCTAGCGAGGAGAACATGATGAAGAAGTCGAGCTTTTGGGAGTGGAAGAGCGTGTCCAGGTTCTTCGTGCCTTGGACCTTGGGGCCGAAGACGGTGGTGAAGTCGGTGTGTTTGAGTTCGCCGAAGGAGCGGTCGGAGAGCACCATGGCCGCGTTGGCGATGCCGGCGATGGGGGGCATGCTGGCCGTCATGGTCTGGTGGACGGTGGTGAGTGAGCCCATGTCGGCGACGTCGGCTTCGAAGAGTCGTACGTTGGCGCCTAGTTGGGAGAGGTCAGCTAGCCAGGTGGTCGAGATGCGCGTGCGGTTCCGGGTGGTTAGGGCTAGGTGGCGCGCGCCGTTGAGGACCATCCATCTGCACAGCGATTGGCCGAGGCCGCCGGTGCAGCCCACCAACAGGTAGGTTCTGTCGGGACGGAAGAGGAGGGCTGGGTTGATGGGGCGCGTGATGGTGGGGATGGTTGTGGAGGGGGAGAAAGAGACGATAGCGTGGTAGGGAGGAGTGGGTGTGTTGGCCAGCTCTGCAGCCGGGATTGTCTCGAGGGTGGCGTCGTCGGGCTGCTGCTGCGCCCAGGAGACAGCCCTTGGCAGTTGGGAGGTGTTCAAGTTGGCGGTGTTGGCGGTGCTGGTTCCAGGCGCGATGGCATCGCCATAACTCCGAACCTTACACTGCGCCGGGATAATACGCTCCCACTGCACGGAAGACTCGGCGAAGTCGACGAGGAGCTTGGTTGAGGGCGGGATCTGTGCGCGGATGCTGCGCTCGGAGGCATAGGCATGCGTGCGGACGTCAACCACCTTCACACCGGCTTCCGCAGCCTTGCTCCTCAGCACACGGCCCAGTTGCTCATCAGCCTGGTGGAGAACCAGTACATCCGACGATGACAAGCCATGCAGCCACTCATCAGCGACGAGCCCGAAGGCAACTGTCTGCAGCAGCGACGGGCTGGCGTTATCAGCCGCAAACACCATCTCCTCTGATACAGTGACCACCGAACCCACCGAGTTGGTGAATGCGACAACCTGGACATCAGGCTTGTTCACCAGGTTTCCAGACACCACACAAGCCGAGCCTTGATCCAGCTGCACCGCATTCACCAGCGCGTGCGTTGCCTTGACCTCCACCGCACCATCCTTCTCCACAACCGGCGGCAACGCAGGCGACAGCACATACCGATCCGCCTGCTTCACCAGCTCGAGCGTCTCCTCGGATGTCGTTGTGCCCTGCACAATCATCTTCCGCGCATTCAGCTGGTCGTTAAGTCGTTTATCCGGAACGATCCGCGGCACGAACCACTGTCCATTCTCGCGCACCAGCTCCGGCTCGCAGGTCCACAAGACGTTCTTGGTCGCCAGACGCGTCTGCGAGGCGAAGACCAACCGCACCAGCGCCTCCGCCACAGCCTTCGCGGCGCCTGCATCCACCGCGTCCTCGATGTCGAGGTGCTGGAACTGGATGTGCGGCTGCTCGGCCGCGATCGCACGACACAGCCCGATGGCCATGTTGCCGTAGGGGTTCTGCTCGCGGCACTGGCCGGACACCCAGAGCAGCTGCCTGCACTCGGGGAGGGCGCGTTGCAGCGCCTCCAACTTGCGCGGAGTAAAGTCCTCCAGCACAGGGCGATCGAAGTCCTCCAGCATCACCAACGAGGTGACCGCGACATCAGGCCGCACAAACAACCCTTCCAGATTCTCGACCAGCTGAACACCCCCCGCACCTCCGAGGGCCTCGACAACTTGCCCCGCCAGCCCCTTCTGGCCCCCAACAACCGTGACCGGCGGCAGCGTCCAGCCCGCGTTCAACGGCTCGCGCAGCACCCGCACATCCGCATCCACGGCCTGCGTCACCATAACCGAGGTCATATACTTGCGCTCGTCCACAAAATCATTCACCACATGATCGACGCCGGCGAACCCCGTCTCCTTGAGCAGAGCATCCCACTGCCCCACCGTGATCGTGGGCCCATACCGCCGGCCATCCTCGCCGCCCAACCACCACCCCGGCAGCCCCGCCATCATCAACTTGACCCTAACAATCTCACTCGTCACCTCCAACAACAACAAAAACCCGCCCGGCTTCAACAACCGCCGCACATTCTCCATCGTTCTACGCAGCGACTTGGTCGCGTGCAGCACATTCGACGCGACAATAACATCGAACCCACCCTCCTCAAACCCCTGGGCCCCAAGCTCCTTCTCCACATCCAACGCCCGGTAGCTCATCTTCCCGGCCCACCGCTCAAACTGCGCAGCGGCGGCCTCGAAGAACCCCGTCGAGATATCGGTGAACGTATACCTCTCAAACCTCCCGTCGAGGGCCTCGAGAATCCCCTTCGTGGCGCCGCCCGTCCCCGCCCCGATCTCCAGGATCCTCGCCCGCGGATACCGGTGCGCGATCTGCCCTGCCACCCGGCCCATGTACCCGTTCGCCCGGGCAAACCCCAGCCCGGACTTGTAGAACCGGTCCAGCGTGTCGTTCGCCACCATGTGCTCCAGCATCCAGGCTTCGCCGCGGACGACGGCGGGGAGGTGCTCGCCGACGGCGCGGATGAGTTCTAGGTCGACGGAGGAAGGGTACTGGGAGGCGAGGGCGAGGAGCTGGGGTTTCGTGTCGGTGGACCATTCGGCGCGGATGGTCGGGTGCTTGCCGGCGCCGATGAGCGGGAAGAGGTGGTCGATCCATTCGAAGATGCGCTGGTGGTGCCATTCCATGTGCGGGACCGCGGAGCGCGGGATGGTCGTGTTGAGGTGCCGGAGGTAGTAGTAGGCTAGGCGTTCGCTGAGGTCCACCAGGGCGAGGTCCGTGGGGGAGTCGGCTGAGCTGAGGGTGGAGAGCGGCGCCAGCCCGCTGGATACATCCACCTCCCACGCCGTCTGCGTGTACAGCTCTTTGTAGTCTCTTGGGCCCGGCGGCGTCAGGCTCGAGCACCGCAGCCCCTGCAGCTGGATGAGGCCCGCGTTGGTGGGGTTGGGGCTGGTCAGGTCCAGGTCCGCGATGATGGTCGTCCCCGACGAGTGGGTGATGCACGCGTCGACCGTGAGCTGGGCGCTGGCCTGCACGATGTCGCGGTTGACGATCCGCAGACTCTGCAGACCTGTCGGCACGAACGGCGCGCGCAGGCTCCCGTCCTCCGGCCAGCAGTAGGCTGCGAACAGCGTCTGGAAGGCCGCGTCCAGAACAGCCGGGTGGATGGGCACGCCCAGCTCCGCGGCCGGGATCTGCGTAACAGTCGCCATGGCCGTCCCGGATCGGCGCTGTACGTTGTCCAGTCCCCGGAAGGGGCCCGTGTAGTGCAGCCCGATGGCTGTGAGGGCCTCGTAGAACCGGTCTGTTTTCACCTCGTGAAACACCCCGGTCGGCGGGTTGCGCGGGGGGAGGAGGTCGTCCGCGTCCGCGGCCGCGGCCGAGCCCAGGACGACACGCACGGTGCCGCGCGCGTTGCTGCGCCACGAGGACTTGCCGGACCCCGCGGTGCGGGCGTAGCACGCCCACTGCGCCGTCTTGGTCGCGGATTTGGAGTGGCCCGGGGACGGCACGAGGGTGAACTGCACCTCCACCCCCTTGCCGTCCTCGGGCAGCGGGATGGCGTTGGCGATCTCCACGTCGCACAGCTCCAGCACCTGCACGCTCTGGCCCTCGCCCACCAGGCTGTGGGCCGCCTCCATCGCCATCACCAGATACGCGGCCGCGGGGTAGATGACCTGCCCCTCGACCTTGTGGCCCTCCAGCCAGGGCAGCTCCTGCGTGCGGAGCGTGATCGCCCACCGCATCTCCTGGTCGAGATCCTCGCTCGACCGCACCCCTAGCAGCGGGTGCCGCGGGGGCCGCGACCGGAAGTTGGCGGACTTGGTGGACTCGCGCCAGAAGGACTGGCGGTGGTCCCAGCTGTACCGCGGCAGGTCGGGCACCCACTGCGGGAGGGCGTCGGTAAAGGCCAAGGTGTAGGCCGCGAAGTCGACCGCCTTGGCCCCGAGATGCGTCCACAAGAACCCCAGCGTCTCGCTGAGGGCCTCGAGGTCGTGCTGTCCGCGACTCAGGGTCCCGCTGTAGGGGAGCGGTGCCGCACCCGATGCTGCTGCTGCTGCTGCTGCTGCTGCCACCTGCTTAGCGGTCTGGGTGAAGGGGCCCTTGAGGGCGGGATGCGCGCCGATCTCGACCGCCACGTCGCACACCTCCTCCTCACTGAGGGCCATCTCCACGGCGGTGGAGAACATCACCGGACTGACCATGTTGTCGTTCCAGTACTCCCCCGTCAGCGCGTCGACGCGGTATCCCTCCATCCGCGCGCCGTGCACACTGGACACCCACACACAGCCCTCCCGCGCCTGCTGGGGGGCGATCTCACACGCCGCCAGGGAGTCGAGGTAGGGCTCGGAGCACGGGATCATGTGCGCGGAGTGGTACGCGGTATCGACGCGCAGCGGTCGCGCAAAGACGCCCCGCGATTCCAGAATCGCCTTCGCCTCGGCGATTGCATCCTCATCCCCGGATAGCGTCACGCTGCTGGGCGCATTACTGGCCGCCACCTCGATCCGTTCGGCAAAGCTCTCCTCGCAGAACTCCGTCGCCTCGTCGTACGACATCCCCACCGCCATCATCGCGCCGCGTTGGCCGTTCGGCCCGCGCGCCAGCGCCGCGTGCACCCCGCGGTAGTACGCGATGCGGATCGCCTCCGCCGCTGTAATCATGCCCGCGGCGTACGCGGCGGCGATCTCGCCGCTGGAGTGGCCGACCACGACGCTGGGGGTGAGCCCGGCTTGGCGGAGGAGGTCCACCAGGAGGATCTGCACGGCCGTGCAGAGGGGCTGCGCCACGCTGGCTGCGGCGAGACGCGATGTGTCTTTGTCGGCGAGGATTTCGGTGGACAGAGACCAGTCGGGCCCGTCGGGGAGGGCGTCTAGGGCGGATTGCAGGGTGGAGAGGGTTTGCTGGGCGAGCGGGGAGCCGCGCAGGATCTCCCGGCCCATCGTCGGCCATTGCGCGCCTTGGCCCGTGAAGACGGCCAGGATCCGTGGCTTCGCAGGTTTCTTGTCGACGCGGGTTCCGAGGGTGGAGTCGCTGGCGACGGCTTTGGAGAGGGCTGTGCTGAGGGTTTCTCGGTCGGGGGCCGAGAAGGTGGCGCGCACGGGGTGCTGCGAGCGCCGGGTCTGGAGGGTGTAGAGGATGTCGTGGATGGAGGTGTCGGTGGTGGAGAGGAATGTGTGGAAAGCTTCGATTTGCCCGCGCAGCGAGGTCTCCGAGTTGGCGGAGAGGACTAGGGGTGTGCAGAGGGAGGATGTAGAAGTTGACGGACGTCGATGTGGGTTGTCGTACGACTCGATGATAGCGTGCGCATTGGTTCCGCCGAAGCCTGGTTACATTAGCACGTTTTATCCTGTTGCACACTCGAAGAAACGCACCGAAAGAGTTCACACTCGCGCGACGCGGCTCTCCCTCCCGCACCTGCGGCCATGGAATCGTCTCCGTCGGAACAGCGAGGCGGTGGTAGAACGGCTGGATCTCCGGGTTCAGCGACTCGAACAGCATGTTGGGAGGAATTTCCCCGCGCCGGACAGCTTCGACGGCCTTGACCAGCCCCGCCAGGCCAGCTGTGCCCTCGAGATGGCCGACCGCCGTCTTCACCGACCCGACGTACAGCGGCGTCCCTGCCTGTTCGCTGGACGCGGCAAAGAATGCATTGTAGATCGCACGCGCCTCGATAGGGTCTCCGGCCGGGGTGCCCGTCCCGTGGGCCTCGAAGTACTGACACCGCTGGGAGTCGATGTCCAGCCCGGCGCGTGCATACGTCTGCCGAATTAACGCCGTCTGTGAGTCTGCTCCGGGGAGGGTGATTCCGTTCGTCCCTGTACTTCCATTAGCCTTCTGGAACAAGGCTTCCCACTAAACCGCAATGCAAAGGCCGAGAATAAGACGTCCCGGGGGAGAACCCCCGGACCCCCCTTTCTTTCAACTTCCTGGCTACACTCAGTCCTCAGTCTTGGGATAGCCACGTCCCGGGGGGTCTCCGGGCCCCCGTTCTTTTCAGCTTTAAACCCGCATTCTAGGACTGGGGTCGAGTGTAACCAGGAAGCTGAAAAGAAGGGGGGTCCGGGGGTTCTCCCCCGGGAAGCCTTATCCCCGGACCACCCTTACAAACAAAAAGAACAAAGCTATGGGGAGGGAAAGAAGGGTACTCACGTCCATCGGAGTTGACGCCGGTCTCGCGGATAACGCCATGGACATAATCGCCGTCCGCGACCGCCTGGCTCAGCGTCTTAAGCATGACGGCGGCAAAGCCCTCGCCGCGGGCGTAGCCGTCGGCGGCGGCGTCCCACATGCGGCTGCGGCCGGTGGGCGAGAGCATGTGCAGCTTGGACTCGGAGATCATCATCTCGGGGCCGAGGATGAGGTTGGCGCCGGCGGCGCAGGCGAGGGCGGAGCGGCCCTGGCGGAGGGCCTGGACGGCCTCGTGGACGGCAACCAGGCTGGACGAGCAGGCGGTGTCGATGGTCATGGAGGGGCCCGTCCAGTCGAAGAAGTACGAGATGCGGTTCGACAGGATGCTCCGCGCGGTGCCGGTGGCCATGTACTTGGGCATGTCCTCCGGGTCGCGCAGCAGCAGCTCGTGGTAGTCGCCCGTCATTACGCCCACATACACGGCGGTGTCGGAGCCGTGCAGCTCGTCCATCACCCCGCCCGCCGACTCCAGCGCCTCGTACACCGTCTCCAGCAGCAGGCGCTGCTGCGGGTCCATCGCCTCGGCCTCGAGCGCGTTCGTCTTGAAGAACGCCGCGTCGAACTGCCGGATGTCCTCGTCCAGCGTGTAGGCCTCGCGCACGTTGAGGCAGCCCGCCCGCTCGCCGTCCCGGTCGTAGAAGGCGTCGACGTCGAACCGCTCGGTCGGGATGCGGCGCTGCACGTCGCGCTTGGCGCAGAGAAGATCCCATAGCTTGCTGGGGGTGTTGGCCCCGCCCGGGAAGCGGCACCCCATGCCCACGATGGCGATGGGCTCGGGGGTGCCGGTGCTGGTGCTGCTGGTGGTGGTGGTGGTGGTGGCGGAGTGGGGGAGCGTCATGGTGTGTGCGAGTGTGTGTCTAGTTGTTGAAAAGAAAGACAAAGAATGAAAGGGGAATGTCGTTGAGGGTGAGGTATAGATATATCACAGTCTATCTGGTTCTGTTCTCTGTCGTCCGACCCAAGACAACCCATTTTATGAAGTATACGTATACGTATACAATTCCCTCCAATCCTCCCGGTCGGCGCCAACAAAGTCGCCGACCAGCCGAACTCCCCTTCCCGGCCAGCCTTGCCCGCCTCTTAACCCCCCATCTCAACTTCCCACCTCTTGCAGCATCCTTCTCATCCAGACAACTACCGCAATGTTCAAATTCTACCCATCCGACTTCTTCCACTTCGAGTTCCTCCGAGTGCTGGCCAGCGCGCCCGCCGGCGGGGCCGAGACAGGCGAGTGCCTGGCGGTGCTCCCGCAAGTGGCAGACGGGGACGCCGAGGCGTGGTACCGGGCGTGGACGGCGCAGGCGCAGCAGGCGCGGGGGCTGGGCGACGAGGCGCTCGTCTCCGGGGACACGCTCGCCGCCTCGGGGGCCTACCTGCGCGCCAGCAACTACTTCCGCGCCAGCGAGTTCTTCCTGCACACCCGGCCGGACGACCCGCGCTTGCTGGCGGCGATCGAGCATAGTGTCGCCGTGTTCGACAAGGGGGTGGATCTGCTGGATACATGCACGGTGGCGCGGGTGGAGATTCCGTACGAGGAGGAGAAGGGGGCTGCGCCGCTGCCGGGCAGGTTGTATCTCCCTCGGTCGGGTGCCGCGCAAGCAGGCCAAGGCCAACGCCAAGGCAAAGGCAAGCTGCCGCTCCTCATCATGACCGGTGGGTTCGACTCGACGCAGGAGGAACTGTACTTCTTCGGGCCGGCGGCTGCACTTCCGCGCGGCTACGCGGTGCTCACCTTCGAGGGACCGGGCCAGGGCATCTGCCTCCGCCGCGACGGGCTGCGGCTGCGCCCGGACTGGGAGCACGTGACGACCAAAGTGCTGGATGTGGTGGAGAGCCAGCTGGCTAAGGACTATCCGATCGACTTGGAGAGGGTGGCAGTGGTCGGCGCCTCGCTGGGCGGGTATTTTGCTCTGCGGGCGGCGGCGGACCCGCGCGTGCGGGCGTGCGTCTCGTGCGATGCGTGCTACGATCTCTTCGACGTGACGCGCAGTCGCATGCCCGGGTGGTTTATCAATGGGTGGCTGGGCGGGCGGCTCAGCGACGGGTTCTTCAACTGGGTGGTCAATAGACTGGCCGGGTGGAGTTTCCAGCTGCGATGGGAGTTCGGCCACAGCATGTGGGTGTATGGGGTGGAGACGCCGGCGGAGGTGATGCGCTGCATGCAGCAGTACCACGCCAGGGGATTTTTGCAGAAGGTCAAGTGCAGTACGTTTGTGACGGGGGCGGCGGATACATTCTACTTTACGCCAAAGCAGAATACGGAGCCGATCTTCGAGGCGCTGGGGCATCTCCCGCCGCAGAAGAGGCGGTTGTGGGTCGGGAAGGGGGTCGAGGGGGGTGGGCTGCAGGCCAAGATCGGGGCGTGGGCGGTGTTTCACCAGAAGATGTTTGCCTGGTTGGATGAGCAGTTTGAGATCAAGCGGGGGACTGTGTCTAGATAGTGGTTCGGTGCGTTTGTGACGGTGGTGGAAAGTAGCCGATTGTCCTTCGGAGCTTTCAGCCTCTATGTCCCAGATTACGAAATTTATTTCTAGTGTTAAGTCTTCTGTCGCATAACATCTTTTGACTTAGCTCTAATCACTGCAGATATTCTTAAATTCATTGCAAAGCCTTTTAGCTCCCCCAGTACTAGTAATCTCACTTCCTTCGGAGGCAGCGAGTTTCAACCAGCAGGTATATAATCCCGCCGCGTCTCCGCCGACTGCGCCCACTCCAAACTTCCAACCACCAACCAACCATCCAGCACAACAATGGCACCCATCGGCTGTCTGTACACATACATGCCCAACGCGCGGGTTCTGAAGGTGACTCCTCAACCCCCTT
>NW_020290794.1:93039-142101 GCF_003184695.1 Aspergillus brunneoviolaceus CBS 621.78 | reverse complement strand
CCCCCCCTACTAACAAACACCAGATCCAAGCCGCGGCGGCACTAAACAACCTCACCCTCGACGTCCCCCAACCCTTCGCCTTCGGCACGGCCAACAAATCCCCCGAATTCCTCCAGAAATTCCCCACCGGCAAGGTCCCCGCCTTCGAATCTTCCGACGGCGAGGTGACGCTGGTCGAATCCGACGCGATCGCGCAGTACGTGGCGGGGTGCGGGCCCGCGGCGCCGGCGCTGCTGGGCCGCAATGTCGCCGAGCAGGCGGCGGTGCGGCAGTGGATCTGCTTCGCGGAGAACGAGGTGTTCCGGAACATGGCGGCGGTGGTGCTGTGGCGCGTGGGGATGCGGGAGTACGATGCGGGAGTCGATGCTGAGGGGGCCAAAGGGTTGGAGGAGGCGTTGGCGGTGGTGGAGCGGCATCTTGCGGTGGGTAAGAAGGAGAAGGAGTTTCTTGCGACAGAGGGGGAGTTGTCCTTGGCGGATTTGACGCTCGCGTCGGCGCTGTTCTGGGCGTTCATGCATTATATCGATGAGGAGATGAGGGGGCGGTTTCCCCGGGTGGTGCGGTGGTATCTTCGGGTGGTTGGGGCGGAGAGGGTGAGGGAGGTGTTTGGGGAGCCGTGCTTGGTTGCCGTACGGAAGGTGGCTCCTGTTTAGTGGGCTGCAGCGTGTAGGAGTCTTGGAAGCTGAAAGGAAGGGGGGTCCGGGGTTCTCCCCCGGATGTGTTTACTTTGGACTTAGGGTTAGTATTGCCAGGAAGCTGAAAGAAAGGGGGGTCCGGGGGTTCTCCCCCGGGACGGCATACTCTGGGACTTTGAATTGAGGCTTATTGGGAAATCGAAATTGATAAACGGGGGGGCGTCCGGGGGTTCTCCCCCGGACCGTGTTTATTCCAGGTGTACATTAGGGTTGAGCATTGCGTAGCTTATAGGATCTGCAGTGTAACCGCAGGGAATAAATCCTTTCGGCGAGATTCAGCCCCTCGGCCAAATTATATAGACCCTAATCATAGCACACTGGCCCCTCCTCCCTACTCTCAAGTACAACATGTCTGAACACGACGTACACAATGTGCCAGCACAGCCGAATGCCCCTCCCAAGAAGGGCCTGCGCTTCTGGCTCATCTTCCTGGCCATCGGGATCGCGACTTTCGTGGCCGCGCTCGACACTTCGATCATCTCGACCGCCCTGCCCACCATCACCGCCGACCTGGGCTCCGAGGAGCTCTACATCTGGATCATCAACACCTACCTCCTGTCCTCGACCGTCTCGTCGGCGATCGTGGGCCAACTGTCCAACATCTTCGGTCGGCGCAGCATGACCACCCTCGCGCTGCTCATCTTCGCCGTGGGGAGCGCCATCTCCGGCGCCGCGCGCAACACGGGGATGCTGCTCGCGGGCCGCACCATCCAGGGCCTCGGCGGCGGCAGCATCACCACGCTCTCCGAGGTGCTCGTGTGCGACATGGTCTCGCTGCGCGAGCGTGGCGTCTACGCGGGGATCCTAGGCGCCGCCTGGACGCTCGCCGCCGTGGTCGGGCCCATCATGGGCGGGGGGTTCACGCAGAACGTGTCGTGGCGGTGGATCTTCTACATCAACCTCCCGATCGCGGGCAGCTCGCTGTTCCTGATCGTGACCCTCCTGCGGGTCCGCAATCCCCGCTCCGACACGAGCATCCTGCGCCGTCTGCGCACCATCGACTGGGGCGGCATCACGCTGCTCACCCTGGGCGTGACCGCCATCCTCCTCTCGCTCACCTGGGCGGGCACGACGCACCCGTGGTCCTCGTGGCGGACGATTGTGCCCCTTGTCCTCGGGTTTGTGGGACTGCTCGGGTTCATCGCCTACGAGGCGCTGCCGCCCGAACCGACGATGCCACTGCGCCTGTTCCGCAACCGCACCGCCGCCACCCTGTTCGTGATGGCCTTCATCTACAGCCTGCTCCTGTTCTGGGTGTGCTACTTCCTGCCCATCTACTTCCAGGCCGTGCTCAACGCCACCCCGACGCGCTCCGCCGTCATGCTCTTCCCGGTCGCCACCACCACCGCCCCTGCCGGCATCGTCGCCGGCATCCTGATGACCAAGACCGGCCGCTACCGGAGCTTCCAGTACGTTGGTTTCGCCCTGATGACCATCGCCTGCGGGCTCTTCACCCTGCTGGATCAGTCCACCACCACCGGCGAATGGACAGGCTACCAGATCCTGTTCGGGGTCGGCACCGGCATCGTCTTCACGACCGGTCTACCCCCGATCCTCGCCAGTCTCCCCGAAAGCGACGTCGCCACCGGCACAGCCACCTGGATCTTCATGCGCAACTTCGGCGCCATCTGGGGCACCGCGATCCCCGCGGCGGTGTTCAATACGAAAGCGAATACCCTCGCGTCGCAGACGATCGATGATCCTACGGTCAGGGGGCTGCTGGTGAACGGAGGGGCGTACGAGCGCGCTACCAAGGCGTTTATGAGCTCGTTCAAGGACAGACCTGAGGTGATGCGGGCGATTCGGCGGCTGTACGTGGCCAGTCTACGGGAGGTGTGGCAGGTCAGTATTGCGTTCTGCGGGGTGGGGTTCCTGCTGTGCTTCTTGGTCAAGGCGTATCGGTTGCGGGAGGAGTTGAATACCGAGTATGGGATGCAGGCCGAGGGGGAAGGGGAGTCCAAGACGAGGATCGTGGGGGAGGGGGTCGAGATGGGGAAGGGCGGCCGGGTGGAGGAGGCGAGGTAGACTGTCTCTGTCTTACTGCATTCGAACTAACTCAATCGATGCTCTGTCCAGAGAGCTGTATTCATGACTAGGTAGCTACTACATTGACTCTGCAATAGGGCCGTGACTCCCTGTGTTCAACCGGTAGTGCGCATCCTGATGTGTACCTAGAGTAGGGCTTCCCGGGGGAGAACCCCCGGACCCCCCTTTCTTTCAGCTTCCTGGCCACACTCAAGTCCCAGTTAAGTCTTAAAATGCAGGTTACCGGGAAGTTGAAAAAAAGGGGGGTCCGGGGGTTCTCCCCCGGAACGTGTTCATTCCAGGGCTTAAGGCTGAGAGAGCCGCCGAACTCACCGAAACTCGCCGACACCACTTGCACACATGTCCATAGAAGAACAGAACACCAAACTACAAGCCTGCTCCAACACCCAGCCCCTCTGCACAGACAGACGACACCATGTCCCTCGACTTCACCACCTTCCACAACATCATCGCCGGCCAGCCGCGCTCCGCCGCCACCGTCCACGCGGGCGTCTCGCCGCTCACCCGCGCCAAACTGTGGGACGTCCCGGTCGCGACCGCGCAGGATGTCGACGACGCGGTCGCCGCCGCCGCAGCGGCCTTCCCCGGCTGGGCGGCGGTGCCTTACACCGAGCGCACGCGGCTGCTGGGCGAGTTCGCGGATCTCTACCTCCAGCATGCCGAGGAGTTTGTGGAGCTGTTGATGGCGGAGACGGGGCGGAGTGTATGCCTTGCCTTTTTTCTTTTTTCTTTTTTTTTGGCGGTGTGTCTTCCTAGTGTGCAGTTTTTGACAAAGACAGAGACAAACGGCCGCGATCGAGGTATACTGGGCGGCGGAGTGGTTGCGGTATCCTGGTGCGTACAGGTCACAGCAAGACACAAGGGAACACCAAGCTGACGCGTGTTCAGCCAAGTACACCCTCCCCGAGACGAAGCACGAAGACGACGAGCTCGTAGCGATAACCAAGTACGAGCCCCTGGGCGTGGTCGCCGCCATTTGTCCGTGGAACTGTACGTGCCTTGCCCTTTACCACCAGCCATGCTTGCTAACCAGCACCAGTCCCCATCAGCCTAGGTATTTACCGCATCCATCACCCACTTCTCCAAGCATTCTCTAAAATTTTGCCCCTAGCAATGGGCAAAATCGCCCCCGCAATCGCAACAGGCAACACCATCATCGTCAAACCCTCGTCCGTCTCCCTTCCCCTTCCCCTCCCCCCTGTAGCACCCCAAACCCAACTAACAAACAAGACCATTCACCCCCTACACCACCCTCAAACTCATCCACCTCGCGCAACACATCTTCCCCCCGGGGATCCTCCAAGCCCTCAGCGGCGACGACACGCTCGGCCCCCTCCTCGTCCACCACCCGCGCATCCAGAAGATCTCCTTCACGGGGTCCACGGCCACCGGCCAGAAGATCATGCGCGGCTGCGCCGAGACCATGAAGCGGTTTACCCTGGAGACGTATGCCCTTCCCCTCCCCAAGACCGAAGAGACGGGCTGACGCACGCAGCGGCGGGAACAACGTCGGGATTGTTTTCCCGGATGTGGATGTCGCGGCGACGGCCGCGAAGATTGCGGGCGGGTTGTGGTTCAATGCGGGGCAGGTGTGCATCAATGCGCGGCGGCTGTATGTGCATTCGTCTGTTTATGGGGAGTTTGTGAGGGTTTTGGGGGATGTCACGCAGAAGATGCAGGTGGTGGGGGATGTGGGGCCGGTGCAGAATGAGATGCAGTTTGAGAAGGTGCAGGCGGTGCTGCGGGAGTGTAAGGAATTAGGGCTGAGGTTTGTGGCGGGTGGGGAGGAGGGGAAGAAGGGGGGCGAGGAGCAGGGGCTGTTTGTTCGGCCCGTCGTGCTGGATAATCCGCCGGATGAGGCGGGGGTCCTGCAGGAGGAGGTTTTTGGTGGGTTTTCTGGTGATCGATTGACCCGTGGGTTTGTACTGACTGTGACTGTTGTGGATTGTAGGGCCTGTCGTCTCTTGCAAGCCGTTCAATACCGCGGATGAAGTGGTGGGCATCGCGAACGAGGGCACCACCGGGTTGAGCGCGATTGTCTGGACGGCGGATGCTGAGTTGGCGGAGAGAGTGTCGGCCCAGTTGGACGTGGGGAATGTGTTTGTGAACGGGCCGCCCAAGCCAAATGCCTACGTGCCCTTTGGCGGCCATAAGCAGAGCGGGGTGGGGGTGGAGTATGGGCTGGAGGGGCTGTTGGGGTTCTGCCAGGTCAAATCGGTGCATGTGTACAAATAGGGGTATTGAGGATCGTTGGGGGAAAATTCTGTTAGGCTTGGTATGTATTGGGATTGCGTGTTACCAGGAAGCTGAAAAGAAGGGGGGTCCGGGGGTTCTCCCCCGGGACGTCTTACTCTGTGTATATATTAGGGTTGAGTGTTATGGGAAGTTGAAAGAAAGGGGGGTCCGGAGGTTCCCCCCCCGGGACGGTATACTCGATGACTTAGGGTTGAGTGTTATTCAATAGGAACAATGGTTCCATAGTCTTACTGGGCCTTCATAACCAGTCATGCCACTGATATTAGCATTGGGCTGAACCCAGCTGGCGGATCGGCGACTTTTGGCCATCGCCGGTAGTCACTACATAGTTCACTGTTCACTTGTTCCACTCGATAAATAGCCAGCGTCCACCAGGACCACCGCCCACTCCAAAAAGGACAGCCACGATGGCGGAAATGCACGACATCACCGGGCTCCTCAAGCCCTACCTCTCCGGCATGAACCTCGTCTGGACGCTCCTCCTCGTCGGCTACATCATCCCCAAGCTATTCCAGTACCTGCAGCGACCCTTCTCGCCCGTCTCGCGCATCCCCGGCTCATGGCTCCACAAACTCACCTCCTTGCCCCTCAAGATCGCAATCGCCAAGGGTGAAAGGTAATCTCCTCCCCCCTCAAGATCGTCACAGGGGTCTAACAACCCAGCCACATCTTCACCGTCGGCCTGCACAAGAAGTACGGCCCCATCGTCGCCCTTTCCCCGACCATGATCTCCATTTCCGACGCCCGCGAGATCAAACGCATCGTTCACACGGAGGACTGGGCCAAATCGGAAGCCGTGTACGGCAACTTCCGGCAGGACCCGCAGCGGCCGACCCTCCTGGCCTTCACCGACAAGAAGGCCTACAGCCAGCGCAAACGCCTCGTCTCGAGCATGTTCGGCCTGCGGTACATCCGCAGCATGCAGCCCCTGATGCGCGACTGCATTTCCGTGCTGGTGGACGAGCTCGACAGACAGTGTGCAAACGGCACGACCACCGTGGACATGCAGCACATGATCCAGTCGCTGGCGGCGGACATCATCGGCGTGACGACGTTCGGGCAGACCTTTGACCTGGTCAAGAACGGGTCGCATCCGCTGCCGGACCGGCTGAAGCAGGCGCTCAAACTGTCGGGCATCCTGCAGTTCATGCCGTGGCTCACCAAGATCCCCTTCATCCCGAACCGCGACCCCTACGTCAGCTGGTTCACCAACGAGATCGTGGCGAAGCGCCGCGCGCAGATCGCCAGCCGCCAGGGCCCGCCCCGCGAGGACCTGCTCCAGAAGATGATCGAAGCGGCGGACGAGAGCCCCGCCTCGCCGTTCCGCGTCTCCGACATCCAGGACGAGAGCGTCGTGCTGCTCATCGCCGGCAGCGAGACCACCGCCAACGCCGAGCTGTTCACCCTCATCCACCTCCTGCGCCACCCACGCAAGCTCGCCGCCCTCTACGAGGAGATCGACCGCTGGTATCCCCGCAGCGACCCGCGTCCCACGGACTGCGACTACAGCATGTCCGGCATGGTCTACCTGCAGGCGTGCATCGACGAGACCATGCGCCTGGTCCCCGGCCAGGCGACGGGCAGTCCGCGCGAGTCGCGCAAGGACGAGACCCTGCTGGGGTATGACATCCCCAAGGGCACGACGGTCTTCCCCACGACGCAGGAGGTGCATCTGGACGAGACTCTGTGGCCGAACGCGACCGAGTTCCTCCCCGAGCGCTGGCTGGACGTCTACGCCAAGGGCGAGGCCAACAGCCTCCCCTACTACCCGTTCTCGGCGGGCAGTCGCGTCTGCATCGGCAAGCACTTCGCCGCGCAGGAGATGCATCTCTCGCTGGTCTCGCTGCTCCGGCGCTTTCGGTTCGAGTATGTGCCGGGCCAGGATGAGTCGACCGTGTTTCGGATCGCGCAGCAGATGCGGGGACACAGATATCTCATGACCGTGGGAAGGAGGTAGCTGTAGCCCTGATGCTGTACAGAGTTCATGTTGTTGTGATCTTCCTAGGTACCTTAGTCTTAAGTCCTAGAATATGCCGTTCCGGGGGAGAACCCCCGGACCCCCCTTTCTTTCAGCTTCCCAGTAACACTTAAATCTAAGTTCTACAATCTACCGTCCCGGGGGAGAACCCCCGGACCCCCCTTTTTTTCAACTTCCCAGCTTAAAACAACCCTTATCCCTGAGCTGTAACGCACAAAAGTCCCGGAATTTCCTACTATCATCGAGCTATGCATCGAATGCATCCGTAACAGTAGCAACCCACCGAATCTCGCCGGCTGTAACTCGCCGACGACTGCAGATGCTAGTATATATACCACCACGACCGTAACCAGTACCCTAAACACTCAAACCACCCAGCAAAGACCCATCAAGTAAATCCAGGCCATCAACATGTCCCCCGCCAAAGTCAGCGCCAACGACGTGCCCATGCACGGCAACGGCTTCTACAGCTCCAACTCAGCCCTGCAGCACGCCGCCATGCTCCACGCCCTGCCTCTCCTATCCGCGGCAGCAGCAGCATCCAAAGCGAAGCAGCAAGACCCAACCTCGCGCCCCCTCACAATCCTCGAATTCGGCTCCGCCCACGGCAACAACTCGTGCGCCTCCCCAATATTCCCCAATCCATACCCCCACCCCCTTTCCCAAACTAACCAAAGATACTACAGTCACACCCCGATAACCACGATCCTCAAATCCCACGCCCCGGCCCCCACCCGCGAAATCCACCTGCAATTCAACGACCGCCCCGCCAACGACTTCACCACCCTCGCCGCCAATCTGACAGCCATGACCTGGCCCGCCACCAACAACAACAAAGTTTTCACCTCCCTCCTCCCGGCCTCCTTCTACTCGCGCGTCGCCCCGAAGGGAAGCGTGGACGTGGCCTTCTCGCTCGCGGCCCTGCACCACCTCGACCGCGTCACCCCGGTGCCGCCGCAGGGCCCCGTCCCGACGCACGAGGTCCGGCAGGCCGAGTTCCGCGCGCAGGCGCACGCCGACCTCCTCGCTTTCCTGGCGCATCGCGCGGAGGAGATCGTGCCGGGCGGGGCGCTGGTGCTGAGCTTCGTGGGGCAGGAGCTGGGGCCCAACGGGGAGGAGATCACCAACTATGCGGGGCCGGTGGACGCGTGTCGCGCGGCGATGATCGATATGCTGCAGGCGGGCGTGCTGAGTCCCGCCGTCGCGACTGTGTTCGAGGTTCCCGCTTATAATCGCTGTATGGCGGATGTGCGGCGTACCCTGGCGGAGGGGGCGGTGGTGGCGGATTGGGAGGTGGAGGAGGTGTTTGAGCGGAAGGTTGTGCATCCTGCGCTCCAGGAATTGGAGGATCGGAGGAAGGCGAAGCCGGGGGAGGAGGAGGAGCATGCTGAGTGGTATGCGCGGACGGTGGTGGATTGGCTGATGGCTGTTGTGGCGGGGTATTTTGTTAAGGCTGTAAAGGAGGGGATGGGCGTTACGGATCAGACGGTGGTCGATGGGCTGTTGGCGGAGTGGGTGGAGCGGACTAGGGCGAGGTTTTTGGAGGGGCATCGGAATGAGGCTGTTGAGTGTTGGTTTGTCTATGTTCGGTTGGGGAGGAAGTAGATTGTCTTTGTTGTTGTTGGGTTTGGTTTGGTTGTGGGGGGCTTGGAATGTGTGTCTTTTAATCTGGGTGAACATGAATATGCTTGAGTGCTATTAGGTCACGTTCATTGGAGAACTTAGGGTTGGGTGTTACTGGGAAGTTGAAAGAAAGGGGGGTCCGGGGGTTCTCCCCCGGGACGTGTTTATTCTAGGATGCCTAAGATTGTGTTATTTCTTAGGGTTGAGTATTACCAGGAAGCTGAAAAAAAGGGGGGTCCGGGGGTTCTCCCCCGGAGCGTGTTTGTTCTAGGTATATATCAGAGTCGGTCTCAGATTAGGCAGTTGATGAACTAATCAACTCCATATTGCATAACTAAGGATTGTGGCAGGTAAACCAGCTGACAGAAACAGCCTGTGGCAGCACAATCAGAGTGGATACACACAGCCTCGTCCCACAAAGCACACAGCTATTGCAGTCGGTTGCTCACTGCTCTCTTTTGAGTGGGTTTGAGGTTCCCACCGGGGACGATCTGTATCGGCGCCGTCGGCGATATTCACCACCCGGACCTCGGAGAGATAGGATACTCGCCGGCCAACCACCAACACAACCACCAACACACGCCAACAACACACGCCAACAACACCAAACACCACCCATCGTGAAAGCAAACTGTGGCATGACAGATCTACTCGCCGAATCGGACCTCGTTATGCATCAACTATAATAATCACATCGCCATGAGACTCAACCTCACACAACCCACATCTCTCCCACAACCCTAAGCATCATGCATCGCGAGCTCAAAGAATTCTCCCACCCCCATGGCTCCACGGGCATCTACGAGGAAAACCTCCAGGTAGATGTCCTCATCGTGGGCGCCGGGTTCAGCGGCATCTACATGCTGCACGAGCTGCGCAAACAGGGCCTTAAAACCGTCGTCTACGAGGCAGGCTCCGACCTGGGCGGCACGTGGCGGTTCAACTGCTACCCCGGAGCACGAGTCGACTCGCAGGTGCCCCTATACCAATTCTCCATCCCCGAGACCTACAAGGACTGGACCTGGACCACCAACTACCCCGACTACCAAGAGCTGCGGGCCTACTTCGACCACGTCGACAAGGTCCTCGACATCAAGAAGGACGTCGCCTTCGGCAGCGTCGTCGTCGACGCCCAGTTCGACACCAGCCAGAGCCGCTGGGTCGTCAAGACCCAAGACGGCCGCACCGCGTACGCCAAGTATTTCATCGCCGCGGCGGGCGTCTCGTCCAAGCGCTACATCCCGGAGTGGGAGGGGATCGAGAACTTCAAGGGCCCCATCCACCACACCTCCTTCTGGCCGGAGCACGAGGTCGACGTGCGCGGCAAGCGCGCCGCCATCATCGGTACGGGCGCCTCGGGCGTGCAGGTCACGCAGGCGTGGGGCCCGCAAGCCGGCCACCTGAAGGTCTTCCTGCGGTCGCCCAACTACTCCATCCCGATGCGCCGCAAGGAGCTCACCGCGGACGAGCAGAACCAGCTCAAGCCCATCTACCCGCAGCTGTTCGACCTGCGCGAGAAGACCTTCACGGGCGCGCTGGTGGACTTCAGCGAGCGCAGCGCCCTCGAGGACTCCGAGGCTGAGCGCGAGGCCTTCTACGAGCAGCGCTACCAAGCCGGCGGCTTCGACTTCTCCACCGCCAACTACAAGGACACGATGCTCAACCCGGTCGCCAACCGCTACCTGTACGATTTCTGGGCCAAGAAGACGCGGGCGCGCCTGAACGACGAGCGCGTCCGAGACCTGCTGGCGCCCGTCGAGCCGCCCTACTTCTTCGGCGGCAAGCGCTCCTCGCTGGAGACGGACTTCTACGAGCAGTTCAACCGCGACACGGTCGAGCTGGTCGACGCCAAGAGCAACCCGATCGTCGGCTTCACCGAGACCGGCATCCGGATGCAGGACGGCACCGTGCACGAGGTCGACGTCGTGTGTCTGGCGACCGGGTTCGACACCACCACCGGCAGCATGATCAACCTGGGCGTCCGCAGCATCCACGGCACCACGCTGCAGGAGGACTGGTCGCAGGCCGCCGAGACCTACCTGGGGCTGACGGTGGCCGGCTACCCCAACCTGTTCCACCTGTACGGCACCCACGCGCCCACCCTGTTCAGCCAGGCCGTGACCACCATCGAGGTGCAGGGCCGCTGGATCGCCGACGCCATCAAGCAGATGGAGCGCCAGGCCATCCGCTCCATCAACCCCTCGCGCGAGGCCGCCCACGCCTGGAAGCTGCAGATCCGCGCCTTCCAGAACGCCAGCTTCTTCCCCACCGTCCACTCCACCTACATGGGCGGCTCCATCCCCGGCAAGCCTTTCGAGTTGGTGTCCTACCCGGCCGGAATGCCCATGTACGCGCGGCAGATCCGCGACGCGCTGCCCGCGTTCCCGGGGTTCGAGGTCGTGAAGGCCGACGGGGAGAAGGTGGAGAATCCGGCGCCGGGCGGGCTGGAGGCGACGACGAACTTTTTCGAGCGGTTGTTTGGGATGCCGCCTTCGTCGGCCAAGGAAGATCTTGCGAAGCAGGATAGCTAGGTGGTTTTGTTACTGTAGTTCACTAATGATTATGTTTTTTGTTGTGCCTGTTGTATCCCGTTCCTCACATAGAGGCATTGATGCAATTGCACCTTTGTATACATCTAGAGTAAGACGTTCCGGGGGAGAACCCCCGGACCTCCCTTTCTTTCAGCTTCCTGGTAACCTCAGTTCTAAGTCCTAGAATGTACCGTCCCGGGGAGAACCCCCGGACCCCCCTTTCTTTCAAATTCCCAGTACAACCAGTAGAGTCATCAAGACACCTTTCTTTACACATTTGTTATGTTTAAATACGCCTCATCAAATTCATTCTTAATTACTCAGAAACCAGTAGCAATGATTGATAAGTCTGTATTCGCTTCTCAGTGGCTCGGTCGGTGCACAAGACACAGTACACAACCCCCCCTCCTCAACTATATATTTACCCCAACATCTGCATGAATCCCCAATCCGAACTCATCTTAGAAAAGAATTCAAGTAAAATAGACCCAGAAAATACTTAATCCTAATAAGTAATCACAAGAAGCGAAACCCAAAATCCCACACATACATCCCCAGAATACGATCGATCACCCCATCCAGCACCCGGATCGAAGACTAAACCCCATTCCAGCCATCAACAATCCCCTCCAGCTACAGTGTGTACACACCCCCAAAACACCAATCAACCCCATCACCCTTGCTCATTCCTTCTGGAACAAGAATACAAAATAGACAGCAGCGCGTAAGCGTATTACCAACACGACTCGACACACCCGACTACCCGCCCGCCCGCCCGCCCAACCGCAGAAAACCTCCACGTGTCCTGTCTGTCCTCCTCCTCCTTCCCCCGCCCTCCCGCGGAAGTCGTCCGCTCGGTCGCCCCCAAGCCCTAACTTGCCGTCTAGGCCGTCTACTTCACTAAAGTTCGTGCTCTGACTACTCAATTAAACTAAAATAGACAGACAGACAGACAGGGCATCATGCAATCGAATATCTGGCCCAGCACGGCAAGTCACCGCGTAAGAGTAAGAACCCTAATCTACGGGCCCTGATCGTATACTATAAGTCAGCGCTAGTAATCTCGCTGCCTAGAAGTAACTTATCAACTGGCGTGCTGGGTTGGGTTGTTTGTTATTGTTCATGCTCTGTCGACGGCAGAAGGGATAAATCACTTACCTAGTACTCCGTAATCGAGGGGCAATGTCCCACTCAAAAATAGTATGTACCTTACTCATCCATATGTGCTCGACTCGACTCGACTCGACTCACACTCGGACATATCTGCCAAGAGTGGCTAGGCGTCCTGCCAGGTCGCTAATCTATTGGGTGAAGAGTGCAAACACCTTGGATGAGAGTTCGGCAGTGTACTCGTATCCGATCGAATCGATTTATGCAGTACTATTTTGGCTATGGGTTACTTACTTACCACACAGCTATAGCTACTCAGTGATAAGTAAGAAAGTGAGATGACAGTGCCGAGATACCCTGGAATGGGTCTGGATCTCGCCTGGGCTACTGGGCTACCGGGTTGGGTTAGACTGAGCCAGAGCCAGAGCCTCGAGGCGTACCATCCATCCCCCGGGGTGGCATGATGCAGACCGAGCCAAAGACGAGGCTGACCGACCGTCGGGAGCGCGAAAACTTAAGTACCCAGTGCACAAGTACAGTACTTAGTATGAGCAGTGCTGATCCTTCAGATCCTGTGCATCCTTCATGATGTGATGGATCAGGGATGAGGCCATAGCCATGGTGTTCTGGCTGGAGGATTCATTCACTTAATCCCCGCTGGGAAGGGAATACGAGGGCCAAAACAGTGCCCGGGCGCTCACCGTCGCGGAAAGGAAGATTAGCTTCCAGTTATGGTGACGGGGACGGGGTTAGTGGGGTCATGTGATTGCTAAGCTTTTTCGGGGCTTGGTATCATATCATATCTGTTTCTCACGAGACACACAATTCATGCTATTGACATAGTAGTATACCGTAAGTTGGTGATCAGGTGTGTGTTCGAAAAGAGGAAGACGGTCTTGGTCGACCCAACTCCAAAGCAGTAGGCGTACACTCAAACACTGGCGTCTATCGGAGCGAATTTCCCCCCCGACCGCCGCCGAGAGCATCTCGACCCACTGCCCCCTCCGCCACGGCTGATAGGTCAAAACCCGCCGATCGGCCGGCTGGCGGGGCACTAGGTTAGCGGGCGTTTCCTTTCTTAACGTGAAGAGGAGTCGAGTCGAGACTACTACCTTAGTCCAATGTTGACACAAAGCCTGGCTAGTCGTGAATCCTGGTGCTGCAAGGGCTTGATCGTCCTTGTTTCCCCAGTTGGCTAACGTGGGGGCGGAGTTCTCTTCACTCCTTCCCCCCCCTTCTTCTTCAATGCCCTTAGACATGGAACAATGCAATAGCATCGCCAACTGGACTCGCTAGACAACACCGAACTAGCCCTAGCCTACTCCCTACCCATCTAACTTACGAGTAGTCAATAATGCTGCAGAGAAGCATGCATGGTATCGTCAACCGTTGGGGTCCAAAACTCTTCCTTCCATCGGTACTCCACGCCAACAGTCCCGGTTATCCGATCCCCACTACCCCCCTCCAATGATCCTCACGTATCAGACTCTACAAAGGCCAGGGAATCTGAATCTGCAACCCGTACGTCACCACATGGCTTAGTGCAGCACATGGCAACAACCCTGCAACCGGTGCTATCTCGCCAATCCTTCCACGTCAACCATGCCACCCTCCCTGAAGGATTGCCCTTTTCCTTGGTTTTGCTCATCACTCGGCATGAGGTTAGTGCCGAATTGTTCCCTGGCTGGCTAGTAGTGGTGCGAGTTGCATGGTGCAGGTCGTACCGATAGCGACCTCTCCAGCGAGATTGGCGGTTGGAGAGATTGACCCCTGCCACTCGCTGCACACTACCAGAAATCCCCAGCAAGGCTGGCCGTTGTTTACACGCTCCTACACCGCCCACCTTTTGCTGTTTCGGATGGAGAGATTATGTCAGGTCGTATGTGTCAGAACATCGGCAGCGCCTGGGCAGAGTGGAGCCAAGGTCAGTGTCCTGCACTGACTTGCACCCCCGACATCAGATCATGTCCACTGCAGAGCCTCCTCGCCCGCGTGTCTGCACGTCTCGGGGAAACACATCTCGATCGCAACACCTCCGCCCATCCAAGCGGCAGTTCGTTTTGCCCAGGTTGAGCCATTTCCGGTTTCCACCAACCACCAAGTCGCATCAGGCAGACCGCAGGATTCATCGTGCGCATCCCATCTGATGGCCGGTCTGATCCATCGCCAATCTTCACTGAAACGCACACCTTCCATTCAGTTCCAGATCATGCAAACCTCCCCCTCCCCCCAGCGAGTCAGTGTTGCATGTGGAGACTAGGCCTGCAGCAGGATCGTGATGCCTGCGCAGCCACGAGCGGTGCCAAAAGTACTCAGCAGGCGGCGCGGCTGCTGCCTCGCTGCAGGGAGGTACGGTACATAGATAAAAGCACCGAATGTACCCGGAGAGGTAGGTTTTCGTTGCGCTGCGATTCTCAAGTACTGTCCCCGTTTATACAACATACCTCCTGCGACTCCTTCCTATCATGTCACCGACTATGAGTTTGACGGCGTCGCACCCACAGCAGCCGCAACCGACCCCCCAGAGTAAAGCCCCGCTCACCCGCCAGGCGTGCAACCGCTGCCACGCCTCAAAGCTGAAATGCCTTCGTCCGCCGGGGGTCACCACCAGTAAAGCATGTATCCGCTGCATCAAGGCAGATGCAGAGTGTGTCTACGACCCGCCCCAGCGGTTCGGTCGGCCCCGACAAAAAAGCCGGCCTCAGCCCGAGTCAGGGCCCCCCCGCATTGAAGCCCGAGAGCCCGAGGTCCCCGATCCTCGACGGGCTCGGCATGGATCGACGATCGGGGCCCGCTGGGAGAGTAGCGAGCGAGAGAGCAGCGGTAGCCTCGCCCCTTCATCCGCTGCGGAGAGCCCCTACACAACAGCGGCGGGGAGCCCAGACAACCGAAGTAGTGCCGCCGTCGCCGCGGGCCCGTTGGCCGGCATGGATTACGCCTCATCACACTTCCCCGAGCCCCTGGACAGCGAACGCACCAGTGAGCTCCTCGATGCGTTCCAGTCCGACTCCATGCAGCTGGATGTTGGTGAGACCTGTTCCCTCACTCCGCATCCCCAATGCACGTAGCACCCGGCTGACGGTTCTTGGCATGACACAGATTCATACTGGGGAGAACCCGGTCCGATGATGCCTCCCGCCGAAACGGTCCCATATTCGGATTTGCTTACCGGTCCAATCGATCTTGACTTCACCGTCTCCGACCAAGACGATCGAGCCAAGATCCCCAAGCACGCGCTCGATCCTGCTCTGGCGGTCGCGGACATCGAGTCCACCGCCGACGACTACGTGCTCGACCTCGTACAGCTGCAAGCCAGCGTGAACCAGAATAATCGCGAATTGGCCGCCATGATCCGCAAGGCCCAGTCGGCACTGAAGATGTCTGACGGACGCGGAGGGCAAGCCGTGCCAATCCCCGATTCCCAGTTCAAGACCCATCTGCAGCGTAATCTCAAGGCATCGGAGCAGACGTTGGATGTCCTGCACCGCATCAACTCCCAGTTGGCGCCTGGGTCACGCGAGACGCGCCCGCCTTCTCGATCGTACGGGTTAGATCCGACCCTGGATCGACTGTACGCCGACTGCGTGAGCCAAGATCATTCGTTTGGGGTCGGGGAGGACGAGTTGGGAGGGCGCGCGACGACGCCTCCCGGAGTCTCGGCAGCCGACCCCCAACACAGTATCCTCGCCTTCCTTGTGCTGACGACCTACCTCCGTCTGCTGCACAACTTTGACGCCCTCATTTCCATCCTGCAGGACCGTCTGCGGTGTTCCGCCAGTCTCGACCCGCGGCGACCGCTGCATCTCAGCGAAGATATCGCCGCGTCCGACAGCAGCTCTAACCCGCTCCTCGACGTGTCGCTCGGGTCGTTCTCCTTCTCGTCCTCATCCGCGAGGTCATTGCAGGCCATGCTCAACGTGCAGATGATCAACACCGTCCTCACGAAAATCAAATCCTCCACCCAGCGGATGCTGCTCGGCCCCGATTACCTTCCCCCTTCCTCTTGCTCCTCCTCCGCGTCCACATCGTCCACTGCCTCTACCACCTCTTGCTCAACCAGAGCACCTCCCACCTCGGCCACCGGAGGACCCCACCACCCAGCCACCGCAGGCTCCATTTTCTTCCATCCCGCACACTCCCACTCCCATTCCTCGTCCGGCCACTTCTTCTCTCAGCCGGAAGGCAGAGGCTATGCTCCCTACAACCACGCATTCCACCCTCCTCCCCCATCGCGACACACGCACAACTACCCCACTCCAGAGACCATCACTCCACCATCGTCGGTTCTCGGCGGAGGGACAGGGACCACCCCGCCGCCCTTTGTGTCGGGCGTCGACCACGTCGTCCGCCGGGCCTTGGCCGAGGTGCACGAGCTGGAGTTGAGTTTGCGCAACCGCGCGCGGGCGATTCAGCAGTGGAGTGAGGAGGGGTTCTAGCCCCACCTTGCGGAATTAGCGGAGGGGTGTGCTCTGCTCAGCTGCACTGGATAGTTTCTCCTCGGCCGAGAATTGATTCTCCCTTGATGTCCTGTATTATAAAAGGATAGATTGATTAGATAGTAGACGAGGGGATCAATGGATAATCTTCGGATAATGCTGCCGTTCTGCCGGGTGTGACCGCCTATGAAGTGGCCACGCATCCCCAGTGCCCAGTGAAAGACAACGTCATTTTGCGATAGTTAGACTAAACCAGCCCATGTGCAGTCGAATTGAGTTCTTCACGGAAGGATCACATCATGTGATCTCGACCTGCCAAGCCATCTAGAAGCCCTCCGACCACAACACCGAACGAGCTACCATGCGTCATCCCGCGTGCAGTTATTGAACTCGGCTGCTGGATTGGCTGCCCCCTTGCATGCTGGACAATGACATTGATATAATGCTGCCGGTGCGGTGCAGACATAAGGGACCAAGCATGATGTCAATCTTCTGTGGAGAGGAATGCGAAGAACACAGCCTGAACATGATTTGAAGAGGAATCATGCCACGACGAGAAGAACCCACCGCCCAGCGAAAACTCTGCGGCTTTTCCCGAATTTCCCGACAACAGAACGGGTCGAAATTCGGGAAACAACGCCAGTTTTCCGCCACCCCGTTATTGGCCCTGAGACCGACCCAGTCACTGTTTATAGTTAAAAGGCCCTCAGGGCGACCAATCAACAACTCGGGACGGACATAGATCGACCCGCCGCGGGGGTGTGTAACAGGGTAATCGCTCTTCCCGCCGGTATTGTCTCGTTTTCTCAATCCCGCGGGTAAAATCGAATCAGAAATCTTTTGTGTCACATCTCCAGAGACTGCGTGCGAATCATGCTCACCACTGCTGCTGCTGCTGCTGCTGCTTGCTGTCAATCCTGAAGCTTGTTTCTTCTTTTGTTCCTGAGCTTGTGTGCCCCCCTGAGATAACGGGAATTTCTTAGCATCTGACCTGTGACCGGTCTAGCTCACCATGAGCCCCCCGTCCAATGGACTGTTAGATGGCAGTACCACGCCCGCCGGCAAGGATTATGACTGCGAGAAGACCACGAAGCCGCGGTCATCCGGCAAAAGTGCTTGGCTCGGCGAGGGCAAGCTGCCTGAGGCCGTGGACGATGGAGACCAGCAGATCATCGAGGCCGGAGAAGCCAAGTACCACCGTCTGGGGTGGAAGGGGCTCACTATCATGCTGATTGTGGAGGCGATCGGGTTAGGCTCGCTGTCGATTCCCTCCGCGTTCGCGACGCTCGGCATGGTCGCCGGCGTGATCTGCTGTGTCGGCATCGGCCTGATCGCTATCTACACCTCCTATGTGATTGGACAGGTCAAGCTGGCGTACCCGGCTGTCCGGCATTACGGCGATGCGGGGGCCCTGCTGATGGGCCCCTGGGGTAACGAGCTGTTCACCTTCATGTTGATCTTGCAGCTGATCTTCCTGACCGGCTCCAACTGCCTGACGGGCACCATCGCCCTGCAGCACATCACCGGCAGCGGCATCTGCTCCGTCATCTTCAGCGTCGTGTCGGCGATCATCCTGCTGCTGCTGTCCATCCCCTCCTCCTTCGCCGACATGGCCTGGCTGGGGTACCTGGACTTTGTGTCGATTGTGGCCGCCATCGGCATCACCATCATCGCCACGGGCGTGCGGGGCACGAACTCAGCCGGCGGGCTGGGCGCGGTCACCTGGTCGGCCTGGCCGCAGGGGGACCCCAGTTTCTCCGACGGCTTCATCGCCATCAGCAACATCGTGTTCGCGTACACCTTCGCCAGCTGCCTGTTCTCGTTCATGGACGAGATGCACACGCCGCGCGACTTCACCAAGTCGATCTGGTCCCTGGGCATCCTGCAGATCGTGATCTACACGGTGACGGGCGCGACCATCTACGCGTTTGTCGGCCTGGACGTGCAGTCGCCCGCGCTACTGTCGGCGGGGGCGCTGGTCAGCAAGGTGGCCTTCGGGATCGCGCTGCCCGTCATCTTCATCTCGGGGGCGATTTGCACCATCGTCGCCGGCCGCCTGATCCACGGCCGCATCTACGCCAACAGCGTGACCCGGTACATCAACACGCCCAAGGGCTGGATCACCTGGTTGATCCTGATCACGGTACTCACCATCCTGTCGTGGGTCATCGCCGAGGCCATCCCGTTCTTCGACGATCTCCTCTCCATCGCGTCCGCGCTGTTCACCTCGGGTTTCTCGTTCTACCTGCCCCCGATCATGTGGTATGTCCTCATCCGCGAGGGGCCGTGGTACTCGCGCGAGAATCTGTTGACGAGTGTCGTCAACTTCCTCGTGTTCATCTTCGGGTTGGTTGTGCTGGTCGGTGGCATGTATTCCAGTGTTCAGGACATCGTAAGTTTTTTTTTCCCCAGTCAACTCTTTTCCCGGTGTGCAGAACGGGCTCTAACGAGGATCCTAGATCAACAACTACCGGGAGGGTGACGTTCGCTCCCCGTTCACCTGCGGGAGTGTTAGCTAGATGCATTGGGTTTCTTGGGTTTGCTTGATTGGTTATTGCATTCGCATTCGCACACGCATACAGACGGCTTGTTTTAATGGTATGATATGGTACGATATTCGGAAGACACTCGCATGAGAAAAGTTTGGGGTTGAAGGGTGCTTTTCAGGCTGAGCGGCATGAGCATGGCTGATAGACCGTTGGATTTGCTTCGTTTGCTGTACTAATATCATGAGGAACTATGGTGATACGACGACACGGTTGTTGCATGCTTGCATTAAGGCACGGCGGAAGGACAGTGTTGTACATAGCCTACCCACGATGGTAGATGAATATATAATTTGCACTTGATGTTGGATGATTGATTTCGATTTGACTGAGGTTAAGGCGGTGTTGTTGGTGGAAGACGAGACGCGGCGAGGAGATGTTGACGCGGGGTCATGTGATTAGCCTGCGGCTGCTCATCGGACTACTGCTTTGGGCGAAAGATTGGCGACGCAACTCCAAGATATTAAGCTCTTTATCTTGCTGGAGCCAAGTATCTTAGAAGATGCGTTGGGTCAAACTCAAGGAACAGGAAGGCTCTCAAGACTCAGCGTAAAGAAATAGTCATTAGTATGTACAAGATTCATCCCAAATCGTGTCTGCCGCACGCCATAACGCAATTTAGTGTGCCGCTTGGCTAGCATAATTAGTCATGGGCACTTATGCAATCCACAATGAAAGCTCGGCCTCTCGGCGTCCGAGGTGCGGGCGAGTCTGTCCGCTCACCCGCCGATAAGCTTCCATCCCGTCGATCAAATCGGCTTTTTCCGTGCCAGCGGCGAGGCCCGCCAGCCCAGCTTGCTTTCATATATAGAGTCTCCTCCTCTCCAATACCTTGAGTGGCTGCATCGCATAATCACACGAACAAGCACAATGGCACCCACTGTCCACCCACTGACCCCGCCTCCCGGCTCCGACATCGACTTCGGAGCGGTCGTCGACAACGTCGACCTGGAGAACCTGACCGGTACAGTACAGCACACTCTCCCAACAGCAACCCCCCAACCGTAACTAAAACCCACCTCCTCCAGACGACGACTTCAGCACCATCCACGACGCGCTCTACAAGCACCTAGTCGTGGTGGTGAAGAACCAGCAGCACCTGACGCCGCGGGCGCAGTACGAGCTGACGCAGCGCTTCGACCCGGCGGCCTCCTCGTACGGACACGGCAAGACAATCGACGCGAAACGCAGCATCCTGCACCCGGACCTCAAGACGGTGCCGCACCAGCCGCAGGTGCAGGTGATCGGCCACGGCCACGTCGCCAGCTACGAGGGCCTGACCGACATCCAGCTGCGGCACCCGCACCACCGCACCTTCCACCGCGACCCGATCCCGGACGCCGAGGACCACGACTTCACCCGCTTCTACCGGTGGCACATCGACGCCGCGCTCTACGGGCTGCACCCGCCGCGCGTCACCACCCTGCTGGCCGTGCGCGTGCCGCGCGGGCGCCGCCAGACCCTCCGCTACGACGACGGCTCCCACGAGACCCTCGACGTGCCGCTGGGCACCACCGCCTTCGTCAGCGGCGAGCGCATGTACTCCCGGCTCTCCGCCGCGGACAAGGAGTTTGTCCGCACCAGTCGCGTCGAATACGCTCCCCATCCGTACGTTGTCCTGCCGGTTGCCCCCAACCCCAACCGAAACACACCATTCAACCAGTTCTTTCAACTGACCTTGACATATGCAACCAGCTACATCTGGATGTCCCCCGCCCGCGCCCTCCCCACCGGCCTAGGCCTGTACTCGGAAGACCGCGAGCTCGCCCCCGCCGACCTCCCGCCCATCGACCCGGCCAAGATCCAGATCCTCCCCATGCTGTGGAAGAACCCGGTCACCGGCCACCCGGCCCTGCAGATCCACCCCTCCGCCGTGCGCAAGATCCACCGGAAGGACGGCTCCGTCATCGACGATCTCCGCCAGGTCCGCGACATCGTGTACAGGCTGCAGCGCCCGGCCATCAGCCCGCAGTACGTGTATCCGCACGACTGGGAGGAGGGGGATCTGGTGCTGTTCCACAACCGCGGCGTGCTGCATTCGGTGGTCGGCGCGTTCGGGGAGGGAGAGGTGCGGTTGTTCCGGCAGTGTAATTTGGCGGCGGGGGAGGCTCCGGTCGGGATGGAGTAGGGAAGGGGGTTGTGGACGATACAGATAGATATAGATGTACGGTTCTGGGTATTAATGATTGATGACTTTTTTTTATATGCGGTTGCTAGAAGGAGAGGTCGGGGTGCTGCAGTGGCGAGTTACGGAGTAGATGTATGGGAATGGCATCTCACAGGAGCAGAGGCTCTGAAGTGATTGTTTTGCGAAGAAGGATGAATTATCAGGGAGTATTTGATGTGTACTGTAGCGATGAGATACAATGAGCGGGCGGAAACCCGCGTTCCGCATGACGCAATAAAAAATTGCAAAAAAGGTCGTGCCCGGGATCGAACCGGGATTACAGGAATCAGAATCCTGGGTGCTAACCATTACACTACACAACCTGTTGTTTTTGTTGGAGTGGCAATAAGCTTATGGACCTGATAGCATGAGCATGGTTCTATGATGAATGATGTAAACCACAGTTCCTCACACAACATCATTATCCTCGATCAGTAGAGAAGAGGTTTTGCCCGTTTAGTGTCATTCAGAATACTAGTAGTATTGAACAGCAGATAGCACGGCAGCCCTAGGCATAGTCAGTTCAGCAGTGCTAAAGCCACTAGACCGAGGTTTCATCCTGCCTCCAGCGGGCAACATATTTTATTCGGCGGGGACTCCGCGCTCTATTCGGTGCATGACATTTGGAATTTACAGCACGGCCGTACGTTCATGTGATATTATATCGAGAGGTACAAATTATCCAAGCCACTCAACCAGGAAACCACCATGATGTTTTGCTGGTTGACACCTACCTTGTCTTCACCACTACTGCTAAACCCATCACTCCCCCCCCCACCCAGTGATCTCGTACCCACCCAACGAGATCTTTCCTCCCAGTTATACCGAAACCAGTATCTTCAGGATTCTTGTTCTTACCTAGGTCAGCAATCACTGTCTATAGTGATAGCTGACCGTACATAGAAAAAGTATCTATTATACTGTAACGATAGCCTATTCTATAGAGGAAATCGGGGGTTCGAGTGATCTCAGCAAATAGTATATTGTAGTCGTATAGCAAAAACGCCGAGGGTCAAATCTTGTTTGCCCTGTCGGAGCCTCAACAAGTGAAGTACTAAGAGCGAAGCTTGTTCTGTTGACGCATTGCGATACGTACCTTCTATTTTTGTTTTTCACCACTCGTCAGCCACTCAACCATGCAACGCTACCTCGTGCGCATTCGTAACCAGCCTCACCCGGAGCTTTTCGGCAGCGTGGTCGAGAGCGCTCGTCGTCCATGCCGTCGGACGATCCAACTGCCGGGGATGGTCCACATCCGCGTTTACATCGCCATTCTCATTCTCGCTCTCGTTCTCGTGCGCCCCCGTCCCCCGATATAAGAACAGCAGAGGCAACGGGTTCGTCCCCCACGTATGCAGATGCAGCCGCCGCGTCTGGACCGCAGTCCCGAGCCACACCGCACAGCTCAGCACCCACACCACCGCCGGAAGCGCGAGCCACTCCCAGTGCACCGCGACAAACGAGACCATTACCATTGTGTGGCCGGTCGTTTGACTGCCGGTCCGGCTGCTGCTGCTGCTGGTGAACACCGCGTCCCGGATGGTCTTGGACATGGCGGCAGCGACGTTGGTCACGGCGCAGCTGAGCTGGTCGGTGCACTGGTTGCGGGCGTTATAGCTCCTGATCGTCGGGGAGGTGGCGGTGGTGCTGAAATTGCCGTAGAAGATTGCCTCGATCGTATCGGTGACTGCGTAGGAGGCGGCGGAACCAGCGGCGAAACCGAAGGTCCCTGATGAGGCGTAGACAAATCCGGTGAATAGTGTTGAGACGAAGAACGTGAGAGAGGACCAGGCTTCGTAGCCCATTCCGAAGGTCGTGTTCCCGGTCGGCGGGATCAGTGCGAACTCAAAGATGCTGGAGTCGTTGGGGTAGTAATAGGGGGACCACTCGGTCAGAACGGTTTCCATGTAGGTGCCGGAGGAGACGGCGGCGCGGACGCTTCGGACGATCGGCTCGAGCGCACACTCCGTGGCGAGGAACCTGGTGCTGTTGTTGATGCTGGCTGCGATCTCCCAGGTGGCTTCGGAGTTGTTGTTGGATCCGGCAGCGAGCACGTATTGAATTACCGGGAAGGTGCTGTTCGTGTACACCAGGGCCTCGGTGCTGGCGACGGCGGCCATCGCCATGGGCTGCGAGGTAGATCCGCCTTCGCGGTACCAGGCGGTGGGTCCATCGTCCCCAAGGCGCACCGTGCAGTTCTGGATGTCCGAGGTGGTGGTCGTGCATGTGCGATTGATATGCGGCGTGACGTCGGAGCAGAGGGCCCGCATAGCCAAGGTGGATATTGGATCCCAGGTGCAGTTCCCCGTTGGACAGGTATATTGGGGAGTGGTCCAGGGGGCGGTGGGATCAAGATTGAAGAGGGCACTGTAGACGTTGGCTTTAAGGATGGGATTCACGTAATGAACTTGTTAATCGTCTTGGTTAGAATGGAGGTGAAGCATGGAACTTTACTCATAGGAATCATTGAGCTTACAATCTGCTCCAATGATTGGACCAGCAACGTTATATAGGGATGTGGCGCCGAGGAGAGAGACCTGGGAGGGCGATTCGATGGCGCTCGACACATAGTGAAGGAGGTTCTGAACGAACGGATCGAATCCGATCGCGAGTATCGCAGTGAGGCTACCAAGCACGGCAAAGTGACTGATTGCGGGTCAGCAAGAGAGCACTTTCTTTCTTTTCCCAAGGCTCAGACCCACCGGCCTTTGAGGACACCGGCCTTTGAGGAGCCACAGTAGCTCTAAGCTTCCAATCAGCCCCCCACGACTGGCCGAGTCAAACGGCTTGAGATCGGACAGCCGCTTCTTCTGGCGCGCGAACCATACCCACTTCAACTGCCCCGGGGAGTTGGTGAGGGCAAACATAAGACCCGCACTGGCGATGGTACTCAGCCACGAAATCACCGAGTTGAGAGAGACGCGGGGCCAGTCCGGTTGCTGCTGACCATCGAAGTGGCTTAGAATCGCGGCAATCGCGACAATGGTTCCGGCTGAGACGACCAGAGCCACGGCCTCCAGTATCCAGTCGTCTATGCTTGTGAGTTTTACAGTTTTGCCGGCGTTGTTCTGCGAAGCAGATAGGGAGGGTGTCGTTCTGTTGATGGAATCTGGAGATTGGGAGAGAGGGATTTCGTGGGGGAGGGGCGCCATTGAACTGCCCTTTGTGGGAGCAGAGAGAAGATTCAGCTGGACATCATCAGTCTCTTCTCTGGGATCTGAAGCAGGGATATCGGTTGCCATCGAAGCGGGAGTCGGATGCTTGGGCATTTGCAGGAGTCTGCGATGGAGTGCAGCCTCTTTATACAACGGATGGATTAGTGAGAGTGATGAGAACGATGAGAACCAGCTCAGCTTAGGGACCCACATTTCAGCCCCCAAGTATACCCAAGTCATGCACCTACTCAATGCACCAATTATCTGTCTGAAGACTATGCTCGATTTGCCATGAAGGTGTCATGTTCAAGGTTATGCGGTTCATCGTCTACTGCCGATTCATGCTCGAACGCGGATGCTTGTCGTGTCGTGGTAAATCAACAAGCTGGCACTGCACTGAAAAGCCCTTCGTGTATTTGAAACGGCGATAGTAGGGGGTGGGCGACACGAGAAGCTTAGCTGAGCAGGCTGAACACTCCGGCATGCTCACTGCTCGGATTGCTTCGGGCTCCATGCAATGCGCCACGCGGGATTCAAGTTGAGGGTCTGTGCTATCGCTATTGCTTGTAAGATAAGATCTGAACAAGGAAAGTAGATACTTCCACAAAAGGTTTAGCTAATTTAGATGAGGCTCAGACGAAAGTGAGAAGCGTGGAAACTTGTAACCTTGAAAGGGCCCGTATTGGCAATACCTCAGTACGTGCAGTATTCAATAAAATGCACCAGGAATATGGATGTCATGCTGGATGATTACGGCGGGTTCTGTCTTGCAATATGTTCATTTTTCTTCTGCTTTGTCTTCTTTACTTTTATCTTCTTTTCTTTCTTTCTTTTCTTTTTGTGTTCTTCGTTTTGGCTTACCTGGGCTAAAGCTTACTATCCCTGTCGACTAGTAGAAAACACTGGCGGAAGGGTATATCTGTACGTGCATGAGCCGAACATGCGGATCAAATGAGATGAATAGTTTGAACCACAATTAGGAGTAAAACTTAAACAGTACAACAAGCCAACAATCGGCTATCAGCAATCTATAGACCCATCTCCGTAAACATCACCCCCCTCTGCCGCTCCATCAGATCCACCAACGTGGCCGCTACCAGCCCATCCATGCCACATTCCTTGGCTCGCCGCACCCACTCTCCCACCTCCACCTCCTCGAACACACACCCAGCCTCCTCCTCTAACTCCCCCTTTAATTCTCTGGGAGACAGCTTCCGCTCGTTACAATGATGCACATACTTCACCCCTTCACCCCTATCCTTGTCCTCCAAAGCGGAAGCAAGTATCCCCGAAGCAACAGCATCCACCCCCACAAAGTCAAACCGCCAATTCACCCCCTCCGTCGTCGGGAAGCATCGCATTCTTCGGGCATACTGCACCATGTTGTGCATGATATCCATGGCTGGAGGTTCATTCTCCGACGTACCGGGCGTACCAGGTTGTCGGGCGACGATGCTCGCGGGCCGATGCACCACCACCGGCAAGTGCACCCCACGCAAGTGCAAAGCCTCAGCGGCGTTCTCGATGAGACGTTCGCTGGCCCATTTGCTCGCAATATACCCCTGTTCTCCCGGAGGCGGATAGTTGCGTACCGAAACAGGGGTCCAGGTTGGCTGGCCAGTCAGGTTGACCACGCCGCCTGTCGAGACGAAGTGGAATGGGATGCCCCGTTCGATCGACAGCTGGAGTAGGAAGCAAGTGGAGTGGAAGTTGGGTGCCCGCAGAGTGGAATACGACTTCAAGAAGGAGACGGAGGCGCCATTGTGAATGACCAACCCTATTCTGTTCGAGAGACTGGAGATGGTCTCCTCATCCAAGGACAGAGTGGGATGGGAAAGGTCACCGTGATAGAGCGTAAGCTTTGCAGCATGATCGGGATTACTTGTCAGAGAGCCCCGGGTCACGCTGCTGTTGCGGATGGCCAGGCAATGAACATGTGCGATCCTCGGATGGGCGAGGAGCTGCTGCAGCAAGGTTTGACCGAGGAAACCCGTTGCTCCAGTCAAAATAACCTCGACTTCCGAACTAGGACTGCACCTGGAAGATGTCTGGATAGCACTGAGCAAGGAAGGCGTCAGCTGGGTCTCACTCTCCCAATCAACCTCAGTGGTTTCCTTGGTGGCTTTCTGAGGCTGCAGAAGACGGGCCATTGCCGACAGCCCGGGAGTCGAAAACAGCTCCGTCAATGCCACACTCTTCCCCGTCAACTCCTCAATCACCTTCTGCAACCGTACCAGAAGCAGCGAATTCCCTCCAACATCAAAGAAATTGGACTCGGCTGACAAGACTGCCTCGCCAGGAAGAACCTCGCGCCACGCCTTAGCCATGACCTCCTCCTCCACACCTAGCGGAGCAGGGTGATTGTTCGTTTCGATAGCAATCGGCGTCCCGGACAACTTGCTCAAAGCCTGCCGATCTAGCTTCCCTGACGTGTTGTGAGGCAACCTGCCTACGGCCACGAATGACGAAGGCCGCATGTACCGGGGAAGAGGGAGCGATCGAGCCAGACTCGCTACCAGCGACGAAAGTGAGTCAACTTGCACATCAGGACGCACCACGACGTATGCTGCCAGCACCGCATCCGCATTGTCGCCCTTGACGCAGACCCCTGCCGACAGGACCCTCCCCTCAGACGTGGCCACAATAGCCGTCTCAATCTCATCCAGCTCCACTCGCTGTCCCCTGATCTTCACCTGCGCGGACCCCTCCATTCGGCCCAGAAACGCCAGTGACCCATCAGACAGCAAATAGCCTCGATCGCCCGTCCGATACAGCCTGTCCCAGCCACGCCGCACGTCATCCTCACTAGCATAGATGTTTTTGACGAATTTGCTAGCCGTGAGGCGGGCATTGTTCAGGTACCCTTGTGCCACCCCCCCTCCACCAATACAGATCTCCCCGGGCACACCTGCAGGTACCGGTCGGCGCTGTTCATCAAGAATGAAAACGGAGTAGTTCGTCAACGGACGACCACACGGGATCAACTCTGTGCTACTATTTAACCCATCCGCCCCGACAATCATCTGCATGCTCGACGACACAGTGATCTCGGTCGGACCGTATCGGTTCCACACTCTGAGTGCGGGTAGCTCCAATCCCTGGAAAAGAGGAATCAAACTAGACAGAAACTTCTCTCCGCCACAGAACGCGTTGCGGTAGGCGATGCATTGCTTCAGATGCTCTGCACCATACACCACGAGATTGTGGTACTCGGACGAGGTCATTTGCGTGTAGGTAATCTGCTCCCGGGCCATCAAACTGGCTAGCTGCACCGGATCGCGTCTCACCTCCGGAGGAGCCATCACCAACGTCCCCTGCCCAGCTAGCGCAGCATAGACGCAGTCGATCGAGGCATCGAACGCAACACCACTCTGGTGAAGCACTGTCTCCTTCCCCAGAGTTGCAGTTCGTCGCATCGACATTATCTGACATGTCAAGTTGCCATGGCTGACAATGACTCCCTTGGGCTTTCCGGTGGATCCGCTGGTATACAATATATACGCGGTGTCGTTGACACTGGCTTTGACCGGAAAGGCCTTGTCCATCCCGGACTGCGGTGTGGGAACAGTTATAGCGCCACCTGCCAAGGCCACCGCGAGATTCTTGGTATCCGCGTGGTAGAGGATGGCTCGCGGCTTGCAGTCTTCCACAATAGTTCGCAGTCGCTCTTCCGGATGCTCAATGTCGACCGGCACGTAGGTGCAGCCAGCATAATGAATGCCCACAATCGAGACAACGGTGTCCAGGCTCGGCTTGCAGGCGACAACAACCGCGGTCGACCCCTCAAGCTCCTGTAGCTGTCTTGCCAGCTCCTGAGCACGACCCTGCAGTTCGCCATAGGAAAGGAACTGACCATCTGCTTGCTTGACAGCCACATCCCCAGGGTGAGCCTTGCAGTGCCGATCGAACAAATGCACCACTGTCAGCAAGTGCTCGTCTGTAAAGACGCGCTCACCACGGCTTAGCTCGAGTGCATGTGTGATACTCTTCTCCTCGAAAATCGCGAGATTAGCAACCGGCATACTGGGCCGCAGCGTGACCTCCTCCAGAATCGTCACGAGCGAGGACAAGATAAACTCCAGACTCTCCTTTCCATACAGATACTCTTGTCCCCTAACAGCCACCTGACAATTCCCATCCACGAATTCCTCCACTTCTATCACCAGATCTAGCCCTGTTCTGGCATCATTCATACGCAAGCTCTGCGCCCTGCAGTGTCCCAGTGTCGCCTCCTCTGTCGACCCCATCTTATAGTTCAGCAGGATCTGAAACAACGGATTTTCCGAGGGTGACCGCTGCACGGCCAGTTCATCCAAGAGCACCTGATATGGCACGGCGGCATGCGTCAACGCCGTGCGGACCTGCCTCGTGGTGGTGGACAACAGATCACGGAACGACTGACCAGGGCGAGCGGCCCGGAATTGCAGCGGCAGCATGTTGACAAACATCCCTACGACCTGCAGAGCTTCCTTGTCCGCCCGTCCGGCGTCGGAGATACCGAGGCAGATGTCACGTTGTGCGTGGCCCAGGAGGCGGAAGACCAGCTCCCGGAGAGCAGTGAGGTATAGAAAGAATGTGGTCGTTCCTCCGACCTTGTGTGCGGTTTCCTTAATCTTCGACGCGAGGGAGATCCCGATGGTTCTCTCCACACTGTGCACGCGGTAGCTGTTCAGTGGTTTGCGGGCTGAGACGCGGGAGAAGGCGAAGAGAGGGATCGGTGGGGGCAGATTGGCGAGCTTGCTCTTCCAAAAGTCCAAACTCTCGCGGTAGGTGTCGTTTGCCAGAGACTGACGTTGCAGAAGTGTGTAGTCCCGGTATCGTGGAGCGGGCGGTAAGATTTGTCCGGTGGAGTAAATCAACTGTAGGTCTTTGATGAAGATTTGCGCGCTGAAGCCATCGAGTGCGATATGATGAAAGCCAAGGACCAGGAAGTGCGTGGTTGGAGTGAGGGTCAGGATAGCCACTTTCATTGTTTTGCCACGAGGGAGATCATACACATGATCTCTGACTGATGCGTAGACTTCGTCGACGATCTGGGAACTTTCTATGGTATGGATGCTGATCTCGATCTGTGTTTCGGGCAGAATGCCCTGGAATAAGTGGGGCTCTCCGTCTCTCGAGTCGAGGAAGAACGCTGTCCGTAAGGATTCGTGTCGATTGGACATGGCTCGGAAGGCAGTTGCAAGCTCGACGGGCTGCAGTGGCCCTTGCACGGCGTAGGCCATGGTGACATTGAACGTTGTGGGATCGGTCAGGTACTCGTGCAGAAACCAGATTCTCTCCTGGGCGAACGAAGCTCGCTCTACGGCCTCGAACTGTGGTTGTAGATCTGGTATACCATCTTCTGATGGCACAGCCTCCAGATTGGGCGACAGGCTTCCTGGTGTCGAAGCATATGTAGAGTGATATGCACTGGATGACTGACCGTCATCCTCCAGGGCGGTGCTGCAGATGCCCTCGTGCAGGCTTTTTGTGAGCTGCTGTAATGCCCGGGCTGATACAAGGTTGGCAGAGCTTTGTAGCTGCTTGTGACCAACATCCGTGATGCGGACGTGGGGTGTGAGGTTGGTGGGCTGGTCCCGACTCCCCAGCATCTGCCAGAGTTCAGGGGTGGATGAAGCGCCCTCTGTCACGACCACAGACTCAGGAACAGCCATATCGTTGTTGGCAGTCATGATCATGACGGGATCTCTAGAAAGAAGGCTAGAGTACCGAGCGTGTTGAATGTTGCACGGTATCTGTATTGTGTAGGAGCCGAATGTCAGATAAGAGGTATTAGAATATACTTTGTATACTAACTGCTGGTTAAGCAGGTTGCCACCGACCCATGTAGAGACTGGTCAGGGGCGCTGAAACAGCCCTTCTGTGAACAGGAACAGGCCTCGCCGAGTCACTGCCACTCGGCTAGTTACTCAAAAGGATCTCGGCGGCTTGTTGTCGCCACTGTCCGCAGAACATATGTAAAACACCATCCACAAGCAGACGCTGAGGATCATTCACTAGGGCCTTGGGGACGAAATGGTTCTGGAGACGAGGATAGTCATTGGTAAGTGGCGTTTCGCAGCAACGGTTTCACCCAGAGAGCACCAATACAAGTTATGGTGTGAGAGGGCGATGGAGCGCAAAGTCGCCGAATGTCACCGATCGGGTCACCCATGCGATTTGGAGGGTCATCAGGCTATTGAAGGATTTGATCCGCTCGATCGGAACGTGGTTGCATGGTAGTATGGACCAGGCTAGATCGGTTCTTCGATGAGCTCAGGCTGCAACCTGTTGGCCGAATCCTGACGCGCTGTATCTGACCAGTCAAGAATATCGCCATACAACGCCACCAACACTTAGTAGATCGTCTATCAAATGGCAGAACAATCAGCATTCGTGATCTAGTCCCAAAAATTTGGGTTGACATATCCAAGGCATCATCCCCGATGGAATACGTAGGTGGTGGCCTGGAAGGGCGGCGACGGGGAATCCGTCTGCTCAGCCGGAATCATATTGGCGAGCTGTATTAATTCCCACGTGGCTTGCATGTAACGGTAGAAAGAATCAGTATCTTGTGTGGAATAGCCATCTGAGCCACGAAATAAGCAGCGTGGGCTACGCGGATCTCTGATGGTTGACTTCACATTAGGTGGGAGAGATGCGAGAGTCAAATTCAAGATGGTTTACTCTCTCGAGGTGTTGATACGGGTAGTCTGTAACTACCAACTATGCAGTCCGATACGGTGGGCGGCGCCCAGTGTCCGTCCTGGAGTCCCAGCATGCCATCCATGATGCATGCTACACAACAATATTGAGATTGAGTCTCAGACCCAGTATTCTTTTCAAACAGCAGAAGCCACTAATTAAGCAATAACAGCTTCTACTCTTGTGTCTTCTATATAAGTTCTTGCCTAATAGATGTACTGCACAGATACCATAGACTACAACCGAATTCACCAATGCCCTTCTCCCGGGGAGGCAGGTCACTACGGTCGCTCGACTGCGCAGCACCAAGTCAACTACCAAGCCAACACTGGCAACCTTCTACGGTAGCATTTCAACCACTTGCTGACATGCTATTACGCTTACTCCATCGCCGAGGGCATCGTGGCCTGATCGATTGGCCAATACAAAGTCACCGAACGCGACCACCGGCGAGGATCCGCCAGAGATAATACATAGTCAGCCATAAAGACTCGGTCGAACACGAACGTGAGACTGAGTTGCAGTACTGGCACTGTAGCTGGTATTGCTCTAGGAAATTCTTCACCGAACTCAGTTGCAGACACACTCAATGTCTTCACTCTTGGTGGATCTTCCCGCCGTCATCGGCGTGGAAAATCCCAAGGATGTATTACTTCCGCTCCTTGTGGGAGCGGTCGTGATCGGGTTGACGATTCTAGTGCGCGAAAGAATGAGGGTCAGGGGATTGGTGAGTCTGCCTTTGTTACTGTCGCTTTCTCGGACACAGCAAGAATACGTACTGACTGATCAGCCTGGTCCACCCCATCATCTCCTCTTCGGCACTCTTCCCGCATTTATGCATGTGCAGAGCAAGGCCCCCAAGGATCTCCACCCCCAGGCCCAGATGACGATGCTGCAACGACTGTACAAACTGGGTGACATGTTCACCGTCGATACCTGGCCTCTGATGGACCAAATGTACCTGGTGGCCAACCCTAAACTTGCCCACCAGGTCTCTCAGGACAGCAGCCCGTTCCCCAAACACCCGATGATCACGCGCTTCCTCAAGCCGCTCACGGGCTACAACAGCGTGCTGGCCGCCAACGACGCTAAATGGAAGGAGTTGCGCAGTCTATTTGCCCCGGGCTTCTCCAACGCCCACCTGATGACCATGGTGCCGCTGATGGTCGAAAAAACCGAGGTCTTCTGCGACCTGCTGAGCGAATACGCCGCCAAGCACGAGCTCTTCTCCATGGAGCCGATGGCCGCCCGGCTGACCATCGATATCATCGGCATCGTCGTTCTGGGGGTCGACTTCCAGTCACTGACCCGTCGCGACGAGCTGGTCGAGGCCTTCCGCCACCTCCTGGACCTCCTCCCCAACGGCCAGACCCTCGACATCAACCCGGTGACCCACTACCTGCGCCGCAAGTACGCGAACACGATGGACAACTACATCCGACGCGTGCTGCGCGACCGAGCCGCCAACGGGGCGAACAAGAAGTTCCGCACGTTGATGGACATCGCCATCGAGCGGTACGAGCAGCTGCCGAACGGGTCGTTGTTCGACTGTGGCTTTGAGCAGCTTGCCGTGGATAAGTGGGTACAGGTGCCCCCTCTGAACGAGCGACTGACTGACTCCGTGTAGTCTCAAAACTTTTGTCTTTGCCGGTCACGACACGAGCAGTACCACCCTCAGCGTGAGTCCGCGGGGTCCGAAAATGATGGGTTGATGCTAATCCACCCCAGAACATCTACCACCTTCTGAGCAAGCACCCCGAGGCGCTCGCCAAGGTCATCGAAGAGCACGACCAAGTCCTGGGCAAAGACACGGCAGCGATCGGCCAGCTCATCCGCGACCAGCCCTCCATCATCAACAAACTCCCGTACACGACCGCCGTAATCCGCGAGACCCTCCGCCTGTACCCCGCGTCCGGCAGTCTCCGCATGGCGCCGAAAGAGTCAGTCCCCAGCCCGCGCCCCCTTTCCCACCTTATGTCTCCCTAAAGACATTCGGCAATGCTTACTGAAAGGACAGCACAACGTTCCACCCGGACAAAGCGCCCGCCGTGACCGTGCCCAAGGGCAGCCTGATCTGGGTGGGGATCCACACGATCCACCACGACGCCGAGTTCTTCCCCTGCCCGGACGAGTTCCACCCGGAGCGGTTCATGACGGCCAAGACGATCACGCTGGCCGACGGGCGCACCGAGGCCGTGACCGCGGGGTGGAACGGCCACGCGCCGCCCGCGGACGCCTACCGGCCGTTCGAGAAGGGGCCGCGCATGTGCATCGGCAGCGAGATGGCCATGATCGAGATCCGGGTCGTGCTGGCCATGACGCTGCGGCGGTTCCGGTTCGAGTCCGCCTACGCCGAGTACCGGCGGCGGCACCCGGACGAGGTCGAGGCCGCCGGCGGGCGCACCGAGGCGTTCGGCGACGAGGCGTACCAGGTTTTCTCGTCGACGGCCAAGCCCAAGTCAGGGGTGCCGATGTACGTGTATACGAAGGAATAGGATGTTCTGCAAGAGGGGGGTCATGTTGTTTACTTATGAATCTGAATTATGTTATGGTGGTACAGCCGAACTTGTACGGTGTGGTAGTTTAAATTGGAGGGCTTTGCTCTTGAGTCCCCATTTTTGCATACCAAGTATATTCTCGTTCCATTATTCGAGGTTGCATCTTTTGTTTTCACTCTTTATTAAAGTTTTTTTCCTTTTTATTTTCTTTTTCCTCTTTTCCCCCCTTTCTTTCTTTTTTTAGTACCTAATGAAGAACCGTCATATGGCATCTGAATGAGCATACGCATAGACAGACAAATGCCACAGCGCTAGCCTTACCCAAGGGTCACTACAAACCTACAAGCTGTACACACTCATTCCACAAGATATCTTCAACACAGCAAGATTGATTACAAATCAAGAGACTCTCCCTGCAAACCTTTGTCATGCCCCTAAACTAGAGGTTATACCCTCTTCAACGGCGCCAACCCAAACACATTCCTCTCAAAGTCCAACACGACATACAACCCCTTCAGAATCCCATCCCCCACCGAGATCACCGTCGCATCCCCGGTCTCCGTACGACTATGCTCCCACACGTGGGCATTGAGATAACACTCCCCAGTCTCATAGATCTTCTGCACGTACTCCTGGGCCCCGACCGAGTAATTCCCGCGGCGATCGAACTCATACACCAGCTCCGGACGCCCGTCCGTCGCGCAGTCAATAACATACCAATCCTGCGTGGCCATGCCCGTCGTGCTCGACGTCCACTGCGCCGCAATCGCCGCGCGCGTCGACGCATCCGCCTTCCGGCCGCCGGTCAGCCGCACCAGCTCCGCGTACTGGCGCGCCGTCACGGGGACGCCCAGCCCCTCGGAGCCGTCGTCCAGCACCGCGAGCGGGGTGATCAGTTCCGGTTCCCCCCCGGCCGTGGCCGTAGAGGTATACCGCGGGGACCCGCGCCGGAAGGTCCGGTCGCGGTGGTCCGCGGGCAGGAAGTCTTTGTTCAGGGCCGTCGCAGGGAACGGAACGGCGTAGTTGGTCGGCGACGACGACGACGACGACGACGACCACCTCTTCTCGCCATCGGGGCGGGGCTCGGTCTCGACGATCCACCCCCCGGTCCAGCGGGTGGCCCAGAAGTTCCAGATCGAGGGCTTGATGGGCAGGAACATCTCGTCGCCGAGCCACGGCGGCGTGACGATCGGGTACCAGATCACCTGGTCGGTATCATAAAGGGCAGGATCCGTGCCCCCGAAGACGAACTTGGCGTCGCCGCCGTGGCAGAATCTCTTGGACGAGAGCTTGGCGCAGCTGTTGAATCCGATCTGCGCGCCCGCGCGGCCCTGTTTCCAGGCTTGGTAGTGCGTCGGGTGGTAGGTCGCGTTCAGGCCGGGGATGACCGGCGCGAGGCCGAAGATGCCCCCGAACGGGACGGGGGGCACGTAGTGGCCTGCGAAGGGGAAGTCGGAGACCTGGATTGTGGTGGAGGGGGTGGTGCAGATGTGGGAGGTGTTGTTGTCCGGGTGGTTGATGCAGACTGTGTCGGTGGCGTAGTTGACGGTGAAGTCGGGCGAGTAGAGGCTCGTGTCCCACCGGAGGCGCGGGAGGGTGGTTTGGTTGCTGTAGCTTGTCGAGGCGCGCTCGTCGAAGTAGCTCTGGCCCGCGGCGACGCAGTGGGCTGGGTCGTAGCGCCCCTCGCAGCGGGCGCTGCGCGTGAACAGCGTCACCCAGGCCCAGTCGCTTAACACGGTCAGGCTCTGCGGCGGAGTGCCGACTGTTATGTTGAAGAGGTAGCCGAAGCCGTTCCAGTTAGCGGGCACGGAGGTCGATGGGAGAGGCTTGGAGCTTCCCAGCCAGCCGAGTTTGTTCACGATGGGTGACTCCCAGCTCACCAGATTGGTTACGCTGGCGGTTCCGGATAGGAAGATCGAAGCAAGAATGGAGACGAGCGCCCCGAACAGAAGAAGGATATACATGGCGCAGAGAGAGCTTTCGCACTCACGCAAACTCCCAAACCCTAAACCAAAATAGCGTCCAGCATTATCTGCATCTGTCCCAGATATGGTAACTATAAATTATCAGTATAGAGAGAGTGCTTCGGCGGTTTACTGATCTCAACCTCGAATCTCGATGCTGTCACGTGGGGGATTTGCCCTAGAAATGCGCCGAAGGCCCCACTCGTCGGCCCTGCCTCGATTCGTCAGATAAAGTCCCCGCAGCACCGAACCATCTGCCGGCGACGCGAAGTGGTAGATTGTAATCAGTCGATCTTAGTATCACAACTAGGCACTTCATTCTGAGGGTATTTCTCAGTCAGTTCATCCAGTTTCCTTGGCTTGAGCTTTACTCTCCTGCTGCGGAGTCTTAACCAAGGCTGACTCAGCCTGGGCATAGCACATGATTCATTAAATGTAGAGTTCGATTAGATGACCCGGACACTAAAAGGCGGCAGGCTGGACTTGACTGACTTTGGACTGAGATAGCAAACAGACACCTTGATCAGGCCACCGAATAAGAAAATGAGATCAACATGTCACCACCGACTCATCACCCGGTGGGAGTCTGTAGATGTACCTGCGAAACCAGTATCTCTACAGTTGAGCAAATATTACATCGTTCTGACCAGCCCTTGTGCCTGCTGCCGGTCACTGTGTGAAAGGTGGCGGGGAAAGGACATCCTGCTCCGTTCGACCATTCGACCATATAAGTAGGTTCATTAAAAGAAGGAGGCTCTAGCTTGCTTTGTTGTGACATTGGAACGCGCCTTCTCTGAGGGTGTTTTGCACTCCATTCTCCAATACGACTGATCAAGAGTGCAAAAGTCGCTTCCTCGTTTGTACAGGCCCACTACTGATGTGACCAAGCTGATTGAGCCCTGCACCATGCTTTCTCTCTCCATCAAACGCATAGTACCATTGCACAAGAGATATAAAGACTGCTTGGCGATGGGAATTCCCCAGGTAAGAGACCGACAAAGGTTACACCAAACGCCACCAACTCGCTAATATGTCATCTGATTAACCCAAACCCCAGACTGGGTGCGCCATCTCCACAAAAATCATCATCATTTCATGCATCAGCCCGAGACCATCGTGACCCCTCTCCAGCCGCTAATGGCTGTACACCCCGCCCGTCTCCTCTGCATTCGATCTTATCTCCGCGATATCCGTGTTCGTGATGACCAGATTCGCAGCGAGCAGGTTGAGGAGCTCGGGGACCATCCGCACCGTGGCCTCGACCTCGCGCGTCTCGTCGTGGATGCCCACCACGAGGACGGTCTGGTCCGCGGCCGTGCGCTCATCCGCGATGAAGACCGAGTACGGGTTGACGACGGTGTCGCGGGCGGTCTCGGTAATGAAGCGGATCACTTCGGGGAGGGCCATCCCCACAAATGGGGAGATGAATTCATCGGCCACGTGCCCGTCTGAGGTAGCGGAATCGCAGTCGAGCTGGAGAAGGCGGTCGCGCTGGTCGGTGTCGAGAACGATGATGGAGGGCGGCGCTTCGGTGTTGTGGTTCTTCGATGCGGTGAGCATCGCGTTGAGGGTCTGCGATGTGAAGTACAATCCAGCTTAATCAGCTTTGTGTGCGTGGGTGAAGTCGGTTGGAGGAAAGGAGATGGTATGACGGACCGGGATTGGTATTTCTGCGGTGCAGATAATCGCGACGAAATCTCCGCTCATGGTGGATGTCCTCGTGCGGGGTAGATGGGTGGAGGGCTGGAGAAGATGACGGTTGTTGTCAGCTTGTTCGGAGGTGGGTTGAGAGTCGCAAGACTGTTTCCGAGCTGTCGCTTTATATCCCGGTCGGACACGTGAGTTACACCGTCCCAAACCACCCATGCCATGATATCGATGCCTAGAATCAGGCACCAACCAGGACTCGAGATTTTACGAAATCAAGGCTACCTACCTATTCACTGCGGGGTGTGTGACAGCGCTTTCCCAAAAGGCCACCACCTGAGTTCTAATCTAGGCGATGCGGACTTCCGGCTGTGAACCCGATGGAAACCGAATTCGGCGATTACGATTAATGGGACTACATGCTTTCATAGCGAAATCCACCCACGGCTTTGCACTCACTTGCATTCTCGTCCTCAATGGTAGATAACATCCTATAGTGCCTATCCCTAGACGCCAAGACAACACCATCCCCGCCAACTGCTTGTTGCGCCATTTGATCCTCAAGCTCTAAGTGGGGGTCATACAGATGACCAGTATCGTCTAACATTCCCGCTAATGAACAAAGGACTTTCAGATGATATATGAGGCCTTGAGTTGTGTAGTTATAGTCAGCGGTGACCTTAAGTCCACAGGTCCTCCAGAGCTCCTGTGCCATGATGAGACTATGGCCAACAAACATCAAAGAAGACATCGACCCGCGGTCAACTTTACCTCCCACAAAAATTGGCAGAGTGTCTTCGAAAGCGTACAGTGCTAATAATACAAGCGGGGAGTACAGCCTAGTTGACATGAATGATAGGACAAACACTCATGATGGAGGTCCGAATGCGCCGTCAGCCGAGCTTTGTACCTCCCGACAAGCACAAGGCCAAGAGATGTACCCGGGAGGGTGGCCTGCCATGAACTAAGAAATGAATATAAAGGGCATGATGATTTGCGTTAAAAGAAACGAGCATAATATGCCGATTCTACCGCCAATGATCGGGATCACAACAGAACCCCCAACATGAAACTCCCCTCGGCTTTCTCCCTGCTCTTCGTTCTGGTGGTGGCGGAGGTGGTAGCGCAGATCAACTACTCGCAGAACTGTGCCAACAGCATCGGAACCTGCCAGAACGCTTGCTGGGCAGTTCTATGCACTCGCGCGACGCGAATGTTGACCTATGATTCCAACAGGGCCAACCAGGCCCCCCGTCGCAGGGCTTCGGGCTGCAGCAGGAACCCCTGCAATAACAACAACCTTCCCTACCGCAGGTTTGGAAACTCATGCGACGAGTATCCCTTCGCCAGTGTCAGGCAGGGCGGAGCAGGAGCCAAGTTGCGCTGTGTTCCCAAAGGCCAGAACGACAGTATGTGAATGAGTATCCCGAGCTCTTGACTGAACCCGTGACTGGAGCAGCGAACTGACTGGCTTTTCTGATCCCCAGGCCAGGGAGGTCAGCTTTCCGCGTTCTACCGCAACAGCGGAATCCGGAACGGTCAGAGATATGGGGTCACCTTGCGTAACTACGGGGGAGCGTAAGTCCTCGCTTCCTTGGTGATCAGGCCGGCAACTGACGAGTATGGACCCTAGATATTTTTGTAGGCAGAGGCCGACCTGCACGAACGACGGGGGTTAATTCCATCTTCGAGGTGGAAACTTTGTTCTCGGGCGCAGAGGGGAGCAATCCGAAAAAGATGTAATGCCTGCTGACAACAGCACGGCGGGTGATCAGGCAGAGGAGTGGGAGCCAGTGAGCCTGAGAACCCTTGAAGATGAGGATGGCGATCTCCACCTCGTCATCGCTGAAGATCCAGATAATCCGATCCGAGTGGGAGACGAGGTATGGACTGATCCGATTCATGGGACTGTCAGACTTGTTCGGGAAGTTCCGAGTAGTGAGACATGAGATGAGGGATTCGGAAGACATGGTAGCGAGGCTGCAATAGCTGGGACTCTTGTAGCCTAAGGCCCGCTTCATAATGCTACATCTACGTTGCTAATATCAAGTTGTGTGAATATACACATGTTATCTTAAGGTATATTGCTTCTACTTACAAAAATGTAACTAATAAGTTGTAATAGCACAGTAGTAAGTACATAATGTGGACCTTTACTTTACATACTGTATCTTGTAAGACAGATGTAGCAGCTCAACACTACTAATTAAAATATACCCAGCAGTATTCCAACTCGAATTTGTACAGCAATATGTGTTATCAGCAGCTGATAGCTGGTTAACAGAGCTTCCTTATTACTAGTCCAATTTTCTAGGGGATGATTGTATATTCGGCCCAGTACCTATCATACGTCAATTTGGATGTAGAATTATGTTCCAAGCGAGATCGACAATTCATACTATGAAATCTGAAAGGGAACAAATCAAGAACAATGTTGAAGAGCAGGTAGACCTCGTAGAGACAGGCATTGTGGCTGGGCGACGGCCACCAGCCTGACAACCCACGATGTCGTTAAAGCAGCGACATATCTCGTTTGATCTGCGACTGCCCTCCCACCCACAGTGAATGGAGCAAACGCGTTGCCAAACTCACAGCCAGACCATACACTGGCGACTACCATACACCATACAAGTAGCCCGATCCCACAAACACATCTACTGAGGAAACCACACCTCCTCTCCTACATCCCACCACCTTGTATCTCTACCCCACTACCATCGAACCCATCACCACCTTCACCAAACACATCACCACAACCCACCAGCAACCTCGAACCACCCAACAATGCCGGCCCCCCCACCATCTGCGCAGCCTGCGGCTCAAACGCCACCCTCCACTGCGCCGGCTGCCTCAACCCCCGGCCTACCTACCAGGCCACACCACCTGCGCCGCGTACTGCACCCGCGCCTGCCAAAAGCGCCACTGGCCCGTCCACAAACACGTCTGCAGAGTGATGGCGCAGCGAACTAAACTCCACCGCGCCGCCCGCGTCCTCAAAACAGCATTGCTCACCTACCGCGCGACACTGTACGACATCGCCCTCACGAAGATCGACCTCCGCGACGGGACGCTCTACCTGCACCAGGAGGCCAGAGACCCCGGGGCCCGCGTACACTTTCCGGAACATTTCACCACGAAGCCCGAGGAAAGAGAGGCGGCGCTGTGCGTGAACCAGTGTACTGCCGCGATGGCGCTGTTGAGTGGGTTGATAAGGGGCCTTTTGGCTGGTATGTACTCCTCCCGTGATCCCGCACTGATGACCTGGGTCATGTGTACTGACATGGGGGGATAGGGATGGACACGCGTATCGAATTCATGGACCTGCAGATGGAGAAAAAACCTCGTCCGACGAGACTCGTCCCCGGCCCTGACCCGACGGGGTGTCCGCATACCGTGTTGGTGGTGACGATGCGCCTCTCCAGTGAGGAATGGGTGCTTGATCCTACGGGCGGCCAGTATGGGTATCGCGAGGTTCTGGTCCCGTTTACGCGGTATGTGGATGATCGCGAGGCGAAGCCGTGGGGATATCCGGTGCCGTATGATGCGACGGAGACGTCGGATTTGGATTTTCTGGTTGGTCTTTCGGGGTTAGGGGCGCGAAGGAGGGATTTGGAGGTGGAGAGACGGGCGAGGGGGCATTTTGCAAGGTTCGTGAGGGATAATGTTGGGAAGGAGATGTTGGGGGGTGGTGCGGATGAGTTCGAGAAGAGGTTAGAGGGGTTTGACATGAGGTTGAAGGAGCATTTGTGGGAATTTCGTGTGTAGGGCGTGGTTGCGCGAGGTAGATTTCCTTAGGCCGGTCGGGGTAAGAGAACATGGGATTTTGTTAACACTATCGACGAGCCACTCGGTGAAGTCATGGCACCACGACAGGCAGTGTACACCAAAACCTGCCGAGCGTCTATGATGCTGTTGCAATAGCGTACAAATAGAAGCCACGCAGAACTCGCGCATCTGGTTACTTTTCATATACAAATCTACATCAAATCGCAGCTACTAGTCAAAAAGCTTAAGGCCTCCTGGCACATTACGCCGAAAGACACCCCTGGGATCCTATGCTGAAGCAACGCGTTACAACACTTCCACGCTGGCCGGACCGTAACTGCCGATCGGGCTTTGCCAGGAGGCCGCGTAATTCAAGTACCGGTATGGCACTTGAACACCCTCCTCCGCGGTCAGCGCATCCACTGCCCTGATAATGGACTGGGTCGCTTGCTGGACAAGCTGAGAGTCTTTCTCCAGTGGCCAATAGAGGGACACGAGGCAGAGGACCTGATTCCGTTCCGGATGGCTGTCCGGCGGAATCCCGAGGCTGTTTGGCGGTCCCGATGCCGGCTGCAACGCAGGGATGGACTGATAGACGAGCACGCTGGTCAGGTTCAGAACATCCCCCGCAATGTTCAAGGTGGTCGCGTTCCACGCGTCGTACACCTTCTTGAGGATGGTGGGCGAGACCCGAAAGGTTGCCGTTGCGTGAACGACACTGCGCGCCGGCTCTCAGCGAAGAACAACACTCGACGAGAGATGAACAAAAAGCAAAACAAGAACAAACAACAAGAGAAAAGAGAGATCAAGGGGGGAAACTTACTATTGGTCCATAGGCTGGTAGCGTGTAAGCTCTGCACTGAAATCCGTGCTATTGGAAATGCGCATCGTGTTCAGCGCCTGTGGCTTGATGTCCGTAAACCGCTGCAAAGAGGCAGGGGCAGCTGATGCATTCGAATAGTACATAATGTTGGAGACGGATCCCTGATCCTCGGCACCGTAGTACAGATAGCTCTGTTTGATCTCGGCGAAGGGGTCGAAATTGGCGGGGTTCTTGAAGGCTGTGAACGCCGCCAATTGCTCCTCGACAGTGGAGATATCGTACTGGATTCCGCCGCCCCATTATGGGCCTTGGGGGAAAGACCGCAGGTCGGAGCGGGTGACGATCCCGAAGTTGTTCTGGCCACCCTTGAGCGCAGCGAAGAGATCCGCATGGTGGCTCGCGCTGGCGTTTACGCTCTCGCCGGAGGCAAGAACGACTTCCATGTTGAGCACGTTGTCGCGGGCAAATCCATACACCGGGGAGAACGCTGATATGCCTCCTGTTCGGCTTCAGAGGCACGTTTACACACAGTCACGAATTCTGGAGAAAGAGGCCTTACCGCCGGTGATGAGACCACCCACACCCATAGACCCAGTCCGACCTCCTATCACCACCCGATCATATCCATCAACTGCTTGGTATACTTCATTCCAAGTCAACCCGGTTCCAACCTGAAAGTTGTATATATCACTGTCTATATCAATACTGTTCAGGCCCCGGAGGTCGATTGTGACGCCTCATTTAGCATTGGCAGCTCCCGAATTAGGCGAATGGCCCCCAGAGCGGATTGAGAAGGTAGAGTTTGCTGATGCCGACAGAATTTTCACAATAGTCGATACTTCCTCCCCTGAGGATGGGGGACGATGCATGTAAGTCTTCTCACTGCAATTCAGAATTTCCGAATTCATACTATCATTTATCTGGAAAGATTGGGATAGGCCTTTCTCCCAAAACTCGAATTGATTCCACCAGTACTGATCTTCCTACAGGTCATGCCGGCTCGTTCTTCCAGGACTTCAATGGAGCAATTGCAGACGCAACGTGCGTACTTCAACATCCGTAGCTCATGACAATGCCAAGTCTGAACATCCCAGAAAATACTACGACACGAAAGAACCGTTCTCCATGGTTGCCGGCAGCCAACAAGTATACGTCGTTTCGAGTCCGAAGCATATTTCTGAACTCTACAAAGACACCGTGAGCTTCAATCGTGACCTGATGAGCAAGGAACTCTATCACAGAGCCGGCATTCCTCGCCGAGTAGTGGACCGCATTTGTGACGTCGATCCCAAGGCCCCGTACAATGTCAATAGCGCCCGGCGTATGCGCAGCACGGATGCTATGATGGCTTTATACCGTCAACATCTCTCCCCCGGCAAAAGTCTTGATGACCTCCTCGCCGACCGAATAGCACCTTGCATCCTCAAAGCACTTGCTCCTAAGACGATGCCAGCACCTGCGTCCGTCCGAGCTGTATCTCTTCACAGCGTGGGCGTTGAGGCTTTTGTGAAAGGCATAGCAGAAGCGTACTACGGACCTGTTCTCTGGGAGATTGAGCCGAACTTTGTGGAATGGTACATGGTGTGGGAAAGGGTGAACTGGAAGTTCGTCTTCGGCTTGCCGGCGTTCCTCAGTCGGGACATGCAAACTGCCCGACGGCATCTGGTGGGCACCTTTGCAAAGTACTTCACCCTACCGCAAGAGCAGCGAGAGCAGGGGAATTGGTGGGTTCAGGCGGTGGAAGGGGTCCTCCGCCAGGACAAGCTCAACGACCATGAGATTGGCTGCATGTTTATGTTACAGACCTGGGCGTGAGTAGCCCTGTGCCGCTGGGATTGCCACTTCAGATTCCCTAACCACAAACGAAAACAGGATTCTGGGAAACATGTTCAAAACTGCCTTCTGGCTCGTTGCGCACATCGTGTACGACCCAAGCATTCTGGACGCGATCCGGGTCGAGATCCAACCTGCCTTGACAGGCGACCAGGTCGATCATCGATATCTCGTCGAGCATTTTCCCCACCTGGATTCGCTCTTCTCGGAGGTGCTACGTCTAAGAATGGCCAGTCCCATGGTGCGCGACATTGCGGTGACAAGTGCGATCGGCGGAAAGACGGTACGAGCCGGGAGCCGCGTCCTTGTAAGTCCTGGTGCCGTGTGTTTAGTGTTGAACCTAGACCTAGAAAAGACGCTGACACAAGATACGGTGCAGGCCTCCTACAGGCAGTTGCACCTCAACCCCGACGTCTGGGGCAGTGCACCGCACGTCCTGGAGGCGGATCGCTTTGCCAAGGATCCAGGGCTGCGATCGAATGCCAGCTATCGGCCGTGGGGCGGAGGCAGTACGGCGTGTCCCGGACGGTTTCTGGCCAAACAAACTATTTTCTGCTTTGTGGCTCACTTGCTGCGAGACTTCGAGCTTGGGCTGCAGCAGCAGGAGGGGACATCCGCGGCAGATGCGCCTGACCACCCCGATCGCGGACGGTTTCCTCGTGCGGACTGGTCCCGCCTCAGCCCAGGCATCGTAGGACCCCTGGAGGGAGAGGATCTCACCCTTGTAATCCGTCGGATACATCGGAAGTGATCGTGCCATGTTTGCTTTCTCTCTGGCTGAACTAGTGAATCCGTACTTTTGTGGTTGCATGGGGGGCCGGCTTTGGTTGGATGCACGAAACAAAGAAAAGTGATGATCGGCGGTTAGGGCTTACAACTAATTTCCTGATGCTTGGATCCTGTGCTCTAAGTTACCAAGTTTTACTATTCCCTCCGTCTCCAGCTTACCTTTCTGCCTACCTAAATTATTTTTCTTGTGTGCCCAATCGCCCCCAAATGGCTTCAGTTGTTTTGTATGCAGCCGGTGCTGTTGGGCTGTGGGCGGCTGCAAGGTTTTACAACCAGCAGCCAGCTACCAATCCAACGGCCTGCACCCTCCTCAGTTCCCAACTTCAAGGACTGGTGTCTCTCACCCACAGTCCCGGCTACAACGAGTCCATCGGTTCTTTCTTCAGTTACCAAGAACAAAACGTCCATCCAGCGTGCGTGGTCCGGCCCACCTCCGCCCAAGATGTCTCGAACGTGTTGAGACAATGGCCGTCGCGCACCGCGAGCGGGGGGAGCAGTTCGCCATCCGCAGCGGCGGACACAGCTTGTTTGCCGGTGCAGCCAACATTCAGGACGGCGTCACCGTCGACCTCCGCAGCATGAGCACCGTCGAGGTGAGTTCCGACCGTGCGACCGTGCAGATCGGAGCAGGAGCCCGCTGGCTCCAGGTCTACCAGGTCCTGGATCCTCTCAACATCACCGTCACGGGGGGTCGCGATGCGGTCATCGGGGCCGGAGGCTTCCTGACGGGCGGTGGCATCGGGGTCCCCAGCGTGACGGCCGGATGGGGCTGCGACGACGTGCTGGAGTACGAGATCGTGGTGGCCAGCGGGGAAATCCTGCGCGTCTCCGGCGACAGACATCCGGACCTCTTCGTGACCCTGAAAGGCGGGTCGAACAACTTCGGCGTGGTGACCCGGTTCACCATGCGGACGCACCCGCTCGGCAAGCTCTGGGCGGGCTTCACCGCGTACCCCGGGACGGAGGCGCCGCGCCTCCTGGCCGCGTACTCGGACTTCATGGAGCCGGCAGGGCTGGACCCCCACGCGGGCTTGATCGAGTCGTACGGGTGGACGAGCAAGCATGCGGCCGTCCATGCGACCCTCATCATGCTATACGCCCAGCCACGCCCATACCCCGCCGTCTATCAAAACCGGATCAACAACAGCACGGTGCTGTACAAAACCTTGCGAGTGACGAACATGTCCGACTTCGCCGTCGAGGAGGATAGCTACCAGGTTCCTGGATTTAGGTTTGTCCAGTCTTTCAAAACCTCGATCCGAATTTCTGTGTGATGCTGACACTTCCAATAGCACAATGTATTACACCACCACTTTCGCCCACGATCCTGCCGTGTACTCGGCCATCTTCGACCTGTACAACAGATCCGTGGCCTCAATCTCGGGGGGCAAGAACATGAACTGGTACATCAGCTTCCAGCCCACCCCCGCCCTGCACGCCCGCAACAGCTTGGGTCTGGATCCCGCCGACAATCGACTGGTCATTTTTCTGCTGGTGGCTTTCTTCCCGGATCCGAGTGATGCAGAGCTGGTCCACGGGACGGCTAAGTCGCTCATCGAGGCGATTGAGGGAGTCACCAAAGATGCCGGGGTGTCTCGACCGTTCAAGTATATGAACTACGCCGATGCAGCCCAGGATGTCATTTGGGGGTATGGGGAGGAGAGTGTGGCGGCGCTGCGGCGGACGAGTCGGAAGTATGATCCCGAGGGATTGTTTCAGACGGGTGTGCCGGGAGGGTTCAAGCTCTTTGTGTAGAGGGGTTGTATTGCAGCATTTCCTCCAGTTGAGATGGGAGGGTGTGTTGCCGGACAGGTCTCGGCAGTGAATCCAACTGACTCGCTGCCGCGGAAATACATTCTCGAGTATTGCGGTATCATAGAGCGAAGACTGAGCATGATGCTTCAGTTGTTTTCGAGATAAAATCAAGCGAGAGCAATTGTCATAGGACACAGTACCTACTAAGTTAGACTGACAAGTGCCTCAAAGAGCTCCCCAAACATGATGCAAAACAAGTCTTTGACTACATCTGCTATTAAAGCGAGCAGCAGCACCGACTACAGGTTGTGTAGTGTAGTGGTTATCACTTTGGATTTTGACCTCGCTTGCCTTCGGGCCAGGAAATATTCCAATAACCCCGGTTCGAACCCGGGCACGACCTTTCTTTTTTGGCCAGCCATCATGAACCGCATACAATCAGGCATACTTCAAGCTAGCACACTTCTTTTGACTGGAGAGGCACATCACCTATCTAAGGCTATTTCGTCAACTCCAACCGAACCATGGATCAACATCCATCTGACGACTGTGGGATAGCCGGATATCTTCAGGGGCTCCTCCGCCAAGAGCACCGTGCCAAGACGAGTCCCAGCCGTGAAGCCAAGAGAAAGATAAACATCGTCATCAGCCCTGAAATGTCCGCCGCCCGCGAGTGATTCCGCCAATTAGTGCCGTTCCTCCCCCTATACCTCCGCAAACTATGAACCAGGGTCGCTGTATGCCCCCTCTTTACGCAGAACCCCCGTCTAAGCGAGCTGGACTATAAGGTGTTCGTGCCCTCACACGGGCCGTCCTCCGTCTGGGATGGAGGTTAGTCGTTTCGCACTCATAGAGCGAACCAAGCCACCAGCCCCTGGAGAATATCATTCCGTCGGCGACTTCCCCGGATTGCCCTGGCGGCAACTCCGCCCGAGCTGAGAACCACTGGATTCCATGGCAGGCTCCTGTTCCCCAGTATGCTATACTTCGTCCTCGACACGGGGTCGAAACAACCCCAATCCACCCAGCAAAATGGTTATTCCACCACTTACCATTGATCGAGACGCGGGGGTGGTAGACCCTGCATGATTGTCCTACGATATCACATCGCCCGAGCATCGACTTGCAACCACTGCTAGAGGCATAAATACCCACCCGCGCCCTCGAACAACCACCACCAAGACCACCAAGACAACCCGAAGCTTGAACCCTCTTGGCCCAATCCAACAATGCAGCTCAACACCACCCTCCTCGTCTCGCTCGCCCTCGGGGCCGCGAGCGTCCTCGCCAGCCCAGCCCCACCGGCCATCACGGCCCCGCCTACGGCCGAGGAGATCGCGAAGCGCGCGACGACCTGCACGTTCTCCGGATCGAACGGCGCCTCGTCGGCCAGCAAGTCCAAGACCTCGTGCTCGACCATTGTGTTGTCGAATGTGGCCGTTCCGTCGGGGACGACGCTGGACCTGACCAAGCTGAACGACGGGACTCATGTAGCCTCTCCTTACACCAAGCCATTGCCCCCGCTCCCCTCCCCTCCCCTCCACTTTCACCTCCAGACCTCACCCCTTTGACCATCGTCTGACGATAAACGGATAGGTAATCTTTTCCGGCGAAACCACCTTCGGCTACAAGGAATGGAGCGGCCCCCTGATCTCCGTCTCCGGGAGCGACCTGACCATCACCGGGGCGAGCGGGCACAGCATCAACGGGGACGGCAGCCGGTGGTGGGACGGCGAGGGCGGGAACGGGGGCAAGACGAAGCCCAAGTTCTTCGCGGCGCACAGCCTGACCAACTCGGTGATCAGCGGACTGAAGATCGTCAACTCGCCGGTGCAGGTTTTCAGCGTTGCGGGGTCGGATTATCTGACCCTCAAGGATATCACGATCGACAACTCGGACGGCGACGACAATGGCGGGCATAATACCGATGCGTTTGATATCGGCACGAGCACGTATGTCACGATCTCGGGGGCCACGGTGTATAATCAGGATGATTGCGTGGCTGTAAATTCGGGGGAGGTGAGTTCACCCCTCGGCGATTGGGTTTGGAGGGAATGAGGTGGTGGTGGTGGTGGTGGTGGTGGTGGCTAACAGCACCACGCAGAATATCTACTTCTCGGGCGGCTACTGCTCCGGTGGACACGGCTTGTCCATTGGTTCGGTGGGCGGACGCAGTGATAATACGGTCAAGAACGTGACGTTCGTGGATTCGACGATCATCAATTCGGATAATGGTGCGTTTACCTGAGCCCCAGCCTCTTTCCCTTCACCTCACCACCGGCCCCTATCCCTCAGCCCTGCAGTCCCTTCCCCTTCCCCTTCCTCTTCTCCACCCCGTACTCAACCCCAATACCACCAACCCCGCCCCCAAGCCTAAGACTAAGAGAGAAAAAAAGGCGTCCGCATCAAAACCAACATCGACACCACCGGCTCCGTGTCCGACGTCACCTACAAGGACATCACGCTCACCTCCATCGCCAAGTACGGGATCGTGGTGCAGCAAAACTACGGCGACACGTCATCGACGCCCACGACGGGGGTGCCGATCACGGACTTTGTGCTGGACAACGTGCACGGCTCGGTGGTCAGCTCGGGGACCAACATCCTCATCTCGTGCGGGTCGGGCAGTTGTTCGGATTGGACGTGGACGGATGTGAGTGTCAGTGGAGGGAAGACGAGTTCGAAGTGTACGAATGTGCCGAGTGGGGCTAGTTGTTGATTCTTTGGTTGTTCCTATTTGAGGGGGAAAGATGGGGGG